>NW_003546269.1:172713-175549 GCF_000090795.2 Amphimedon queenslandica | reverse complement strand
CTCTCTCTCTCTCTCCCTTTTGTCCCATCATTCATCAATTCACAAAGAACAGTGACAATTGACTTCTGGTTATATGTCTCAAGCAATTATAGTACATGTACATGTACATCAAAATAGAAGGGTATATGTACATGAACATGTACTTACTCCTTTAAAACTGTTGATGAGACAGATGTGGTATGGTTGGTCGGACTGCTGGCTATCGACATAGGCATAATCTAGAAAGCAGAAAAACACATGAAATAGTTAAAATAGTCGTAATGTGTTAGCTATTGTGCAAAAGTGGCATACACAACCAAACATGGAGCATAATGATGATAATAATAATAATAATAACAATGTTTGATATGTTTTTGAATAAAAAGCAAATGATTGGACACAATTAGACAAACGTGCATAGCATGTACGTGTACACAAATCATAAATTCATAACACTAGGCTCTTGTCGTTTTACATAACATGTATACATGTATATATACACCTCTCTTTCTCACTTTCTCTCACCATGCACCTTTTTATGTCTCTCTATCTCTATCTCTCTCTTACCTCCTGGCTTGTAAACAGTTTGGTCCTCAGCTGTGTAACAAGAGTAATCTGGTGTCTTCTTTTTAGATTTCATGCTTCCTCCAGGACCGCCTTTGCCATTGGATCCTCCGTTCTTTTTGCTGTTCGGTGGAGGAGCAGACACAGGCGGTGGTTTGTTTGCTGCCGCAGGGACAGGCGGACGACCTTTTTGACTATTATTTGTCCTTCGTCCTCTTGTTTGAGCACCCGAGGAGGATGGTGGTGGCTTGTTGGACATTTTGCTGGAGGAGGCTGAAGGTGGGACTGGGGCTGAGTTGCCTCTGGTTTTCCGTCCCTTTTTCCCGTTTCTGGGATCCTGCTTTTTAAAGTTCTTTCCAGGCATCTTGTAGTTGAGAGTCTTTTTCAAAGAAAAAGAGAGACAAAGAATGTAATATTATTACAGGCGCACAGCTGATGCCCTCTAGAAATTTGTATTGAATGATGCTCTAAAACCTTTCTTCTTATGGCCGGAGGGAGAGCGAGCTAAGAGAGGGGGAGAAGGAGAGAGAATGTCACTGTCTGACAATAAATGGCACTTCCACTGCTGTTATGAATACCGTTTCGTTATGACATAATTGGGGGCCAGTGCTAGAGTACACAGTATTATTATTGTATTAAATATGCAACTGATAATGTGATGAATACCAAAGTTGTTCCTGTAATGCGGTCAATGGCAGTCAGAAAATATGAATTCCATGCATTCTTAAAGGTAAGCGGCGGCATAGAGCAGGAATGCAAGGAATGCGACTACAAAAGTGATAGCTCAGTTAATGGCCTTTGATCAATTCTATCCCGCGATTGTATTCCTCTGTAAAATAAAAGCAGAGTTTTTCTTGCTTCATAGATCTCAGCTGACAAGTTTTTAACATTGATCTATGCATAGTCTAGTCTACATCTATGGCATTCATTGGCGGAGTTTAGCGGTCAAACGCCCACCATTTGAATTCTAGTCACGTGCCTTTTGGAGGGAAACCGAGGGAAACATCTTTGCAGTGTTGACTTTCCCCAGCTAACTGGCTGTCCTATTCTCTGAGTTTACTCTCTCTCCACTCCATTTTCTTTCCTTTTTTAAAATTCAAGTAAGAAACAGAAACCATCCTAATTATTATGAAAAACTAATTTTGTTTACTTGCTCAGTTTCTAATTGATGCCCCTTTAGGCCTGGGACTCCACTTAATTTTCTCTCTTTCTTTCTCTTCAAGTCATGGAGGAACAAAGAGACCAGCCCCAGCGTCTCATGATCACAAAGATCGTCTGCGAGAATTTCAAGTCGTACGCTGGCATAAAAGAACTAGGGCCTTTTCACAAGGTGCAGAACGAGGGGGCGGGATTGGAAAAATTAAAATAATATTAATCTTTTCTCATTAGACATAATACTTATTAGTATTAAGTATATGTAATATAAATGTGCATATAAACCATATATAGCATGTGTACATTGCGATAAAGGGTTAATTATCTGCTTGGTAATACATGTAGATGGCCAAATGTTCTGCCATAATGATCCTAATTCTCATAATTGTTTTGTAATTGTTATAATTACACTAATCAAAATATTGTCACTACCAACACGCCCCTTTAACTCTCTCTCTCTCCCTCTTTTTCTTCCAGCTGCTCTCCCTCCCTCCTTCTCTCCCTCCCCTGCCTTTTTTCCTTTCTATTTCTATGTTTGTTTTCCCAAGGCTCTCAATGTATTGTTATCATTATGAATACTAGATACTTTCACTATTAAATAACTATATTAATATCAGTTACTATTCACATGCCAAATACAGTATGTCCAATGTCCCCACCTACCTGTACAGTAGCCACAGGAACTCTTTATCAAGATACATGCTTCTACAATGTAGCTAGTACACCTGGCGTTTGGAGCAACTTTTAAAAATCTAGTTTTGATCAGAATTAGTTCATACTTTAAACACAACATAAATACATGTATGTGTATCAGGAAAAATTATAAAAAATGGAGAGAATTCTCTACTTTTCATTTTTGGCAAAATTTGGCCCGAGACCATGTATTATAGTACTGGGACTTTGGTCAGATTTTTGAGCAAATTGACAGTTCACCGACAAGAAGCCGCACAAGCACTATACAAAATCCCGTGGGAATTAAACACTGTATACATGTATGTACATGTACAATGTACATGTATTTACATTAATGTATGTATCTCTACATGTACATGTACACTATGATGTTGTATGCATTTCACTTTATTTAAAAATGTCTTGACAGTTGATCCAACAGTTCATTAGTTTGTGTAAACATTAA
>NW_003546269.1:170135-171438 GCF_000090795.2 Amphimedon queenslandica | reverse complement strand
GGATCGACCTTGATCATAATAGATTCCTCATATTACAAGTAAAACAGTATTTATAGTGTGATTGTTATCATTTACCTTCTTGCATGTACATGTACAATACATGTATTCTCCCTCCCTCCCTCTCTCTCTGTCTCTCTCTTTCTCTCTGTCTCTCTCTGTCTCTCTGTCTCTTTCTCTCTGTCTCTCTCTTTCTCTCTCTTTCTCTCTCTCTGTCTCTCTCTCTCTGTCTCTCTCTTTCTCTCTCTCTGTTTGTCTCTCTCTCCCCCTCTCTCTCTCCTTTTTCTTAGGGTGAAGTAGAGCAGATTGCTCTCATGAAGCCTAAAGCTCTCACTGAACACGATGAGGGTATGCTAGAGTTTCTGGAGGATATCATTGGCACCAGTCAGTATAAGGAACCCATTGCTGAGCTGTGGGATAAAGTTGAAAACCTTAACGAGATTAGAGGACAAAAGGTATAATTAGGAGACATAATCTCCCTCATTTTTATGGCTGTGTATACATCAGACATGAAGATGTATCTATGCATCTATGTTTTGTTACATATATGTCTTCTCTTTCTCTCTTTTTTCTTTCTCTCTCCCCCCCCCCTCTCAGTTAAATCGTGCCAGAGCGGTAGAAAAGGAAAAAGATTCTTTAGAAGGTGCCAAGAATGAAGCTGAACACTATCTCTCGCTTAAAAAAGAGGCAGCACTCAAACAGTATACGTTATATGAGAGATACAAATACGACTGCTCTGAGCTTGAAGCCAAGGCTAAAGAGAAGGAGACTGAGCTCGCTGATCGTATCAAAGAAGTTGATGATTCTGGTAAGAAATATCGAGAGGGGAAGGAAGAGAAGCTTAAGGAACAGAAGAAGCTTTATAAGTAAGTGTAGAGTATAATATATTGATGAGGGAGTCTCTTTCTTTCCCTCCCTCTCCCTCCCTCCCTCTCTTTATTGTAAACTCTACAGTGGTTGCTATCTCTTTGTGTACTAGATACCACTCTTTCATTACAATGGCTTCTGTGTGTGACCCTCATTAAACTTACTAGAGTAGTTCATGTACATGTACAGTCTGTCTATGTACATGTACTTGTATACTGCTTGTGTTTGTGTCAACATAGCACGACTATGATGTATGTGTGTATCTACCCTACCTTACCTGTATAATGTACGGTATGTACCTTTAATTATACATGCACATATACCTGTATAATACGATCAATGTATGCTCTCTGTGTGTGTGTGTGTGTGTGTGTGTATACATGTACATGTTTGTAGTAGTTGTTTTCATTTGTTGTCCTGCTGTATCTATGTCTGCTCA
>NW_003546269.1:146710-169541 GCF_000090795.2 Amphimedon queenslandica | reverse complement strand
TATTTTGTTCAAACCCATTACTATCTCTTGTGTAATCATAATATTATTAATAACATTTACTGTAGCTCTTACTGTACTTCTCTCATTTCCAGAGAATATGATAGATTATGTAAATCAAACGATAAGTTAAAGTCGGAACTCACGGCCTGCGAGCAGAGGGACACTCGGCTCCGGCAGGATCTAAAGAACGGGTCCTCTCAGTTGAAGAAGACGAAGAAGCTCCTGGAGAAGGAGAGAGAGAAGTTACAGGATTTTGAAGCTACACCGGAAAGAAGCGAGAGAGAGATAAAAGAATCCGAGACTAAATTGAAAATACTCCAGGTAATATACATGCGCCCGATAAATTTGTTATTTTTATAATTATTTATTTATTTTTAAAGAAAAGGAAGGAGGAGGAGGAGGAGAAAATGTCAGCTGTGATGGCAAGTGAGTGTGTGACAGTCACATGACAGTCATGTGACATATGTATTGATACAAATATACCTATATTGATATGTATTTGAATCATGACTATATACCTTAATTGCAATCGTATGTTACTGTAGGTCTGAAGGATGACACAAAGCATCTTCAAGAGGAGAAAGAGGTGAGCTGGGGGAGGAGGGAGAGGGAGAAGATTGATATAGTCATTGTTGTTTTTTTCAGGAATTGGAAAAGGAACTGGTTGTACTGAGTCAAAAGAGCAACCAGGAGAAATCAAAAGTATATGACACACACACACAGTCACATCAGCTCCAGGACATTTCATAATTTGTATATAATCATGTACTCATTACATAAAAGAGTGTTCTTATCTCAGGATATTCCCTTCCTTATTTATATTACAATGATACACTATACATACACTAATACACATTTGTAGTTATAGAATTATTATTACTTTATAATCATTAGTTCAATTGTTACTACGATTTTGTTATATCATCATGATATCATTGAGTTATTATTATATATATATGTACATGTACATGTATTAATTATTATTATTATTATTATTGCATGTCATTACTATTATACTGTGATGTTATCATTACTACAATCATGTACATGTATCTGGTATATAATTATGATATTGCTTTGTATGTGTACTGTGTCAAAGGTGTGTTCTGGTATTTAGACGTACCGTCAATTAATGTAAGTGATGGAATGTGACCTGTTTTGTCTTTTATACTATGAGATATATTGCAGCTGTCATTAGGAGGTCTTCTGTTTTATACACACTCTTCTCCCTCCTAATTATTTATCAAATTTTACTTTCCCTTACTAAAAAATGCTTTAACTCTACCTTTCTCTCTCCCCTCTCTCTCTCTCCCCTCCCTCTCTCTCTCTCTCTCTCTCTCTCTCTCTCTCTCTCTCTCTCTCTCTTTATCAGTTTGATATAGCTCAGTCAGAACTCGAATTATATCAGGAAACGTTTGCTACACTAAAGAATCAACTCTCAGAAGTCAAAGAGCAACTAAGCTCTATGAAAACCACAAGCAAAGATAAAGAAAAGTATGTTTTATACAGTACTCTGTCACGTGATCTCTATGTCATGTGATCTAGTTATTAATTTGTGAGGTTTGATTACAGTTATTGATTCTTAATTTATTTTAGTGAGTTAAAGAGATTAACTAAAGCTCTGCCTGGTCTCAAATCAGAGTTGATCCAAACTGAGAGAGAGTATGAATCAGTATCAAACAATAACGAGAGAACGAATCAGTCGTTGATCAGCGTCAGATCACAATTAGAGGAAGCAAAATCATCACTTGAAGCCCACAAGAACAGGTACATGTACCATGATCCTGTGTGTGGTTTTGAGGTTTGACATACATGTACATGTACATGTAGTGTGTGTGTGTGAATTTATACTAATTTATTGGCATATTTAGTGAAGGGTTTTAAAACTCTGGAATTAAAGTAGAATATTAAATTACATGTATCGTGTTCATGACATCGTTTAGGGGTCGGGTTTTGGAGGCATTGATGGAGCAGAAAATGAGTGGACGTATTCCAGGGATAGTGGGAAGACTGGTAAGGAAATGGAGGAAGAGAGAGAGAAAGGAAGAGAGAAGGAGAGTATGATAGAGTAAGTTTAGAAGGAAATATATATATAGAGAGAGAGGGGGGAGATATGTGTAGGCTTGGGTTCATGTCAATTCAAAGAAACACAAAGAAAAGAGAGAGAGAGAGAGATGAGCTAACTTTGTACAGAGGCCATAAAATCACATTCTACACAAGAATGACTCTTTGTCCTGTAAACATATCACACAACTACATGTACATGTACATTACATTCTTACATGAATGCTTACATACTGGTACATCTATTGCAAGTACATAATACACGTATTTGTATACCTGCCTGTGGGTAAGGGTCATTGTAAAGTGGGTTGTCGGTGGGTTTGTAGTTTTCATAGAGTTTGGAAGCCACAGGAAGGAATGATAACAGTGACTGGGTAGCAGCTGCCAATTACTACTACTATCAGAAATTTGAAATTGTATATGACTTGAGATCCTTTACTGCCCTTTGTGTAATATATGTCAATCTCTGTCTCCTCTCTCTCTCTTCTCTCTCTCTCTCTCTCTCTCTCTCTCTCCTCTACCTCTCTCTCCTCTCTCTCTCTTTTAGGGTGATTTAGGTTCAATTGATGATAAATACGATGTAGCCATTAGCACGGCCTGTTCTTCTCTTGATCACGTTGTCGTTGAGACGATCGACACAGCAGTGACATGCGTTGAGTTCTTAAAGAAGAACAATATTGGCTCTACTACGTTCATCGGCCTCGACAAGGCTAGAAGAAAATATATATATTATTATTAAATTATTATTATTATTAATCATGTTACTATGTAAGGGGTGGGGGAAGTTTATTGGTGCCCCTTGTATTAGGAGCCCCTAATTAGCTGTGATGCAATTTCAACTATGATTCGGTGTGTTTGTTAGTCAGTGGGTAATTACATTATCATCATCTTCAACATCATTACATCTCATATTTTGAATTGTATTGTGTGTAACTACCACCTGGTATTTATAATGACAGTCCAGCTGCTTGAAAAGGGACCACATCTGCTTCAGGGACCCAATGCTGTAATATTTACAAGGAATACAACTTCTAAGAAACCTCTGACATGCATGAGATACACATGTGTTTAATTTCATTTGTATAATTACTCATTTATCTCCCCCTTCCCTCTTATCTCTCTTTTTGTAGATGGACAAATGGAGGCAAAGAGCAACCACACCAATCGAAACGTGTGTTAAGTCAATTAAGACCGTGTTTAAATCATGTTAACTTTCACATTAGTAGCTTTGCTTTGTACTTGTTTAGAATGCGTTAAGATCGCATTAAATATAGCATTATATCCATGCTAACTCTGTGCTAAGTGTGTGTTAATATGTATTTTTGTTTTCTCTTTTAGTCCTGAGAATGTCCCACGATTGTTTGACCTGGTCAAAGTAAAAGATGACAGATATTTAACGGCTTTTTATTACGCACTTACCGACACACTTGTTGCAAATGACCTTGATCAAGCTACTAGGATAGCATTACAAGTAAACTATAGTATATCCATGTACATGACAAGCAATATTTAATGTGTAACATATATACCATGTACATGTATGTATGCCTATTGCAGTATAATGGCTGTTAATGTTTTAATAAATGAATTATAATGAGGTTTTATTTTCCAGTGAGTCACGTGTACATGTATACATTAAAATAGTAAAAATGCGTGGTATATGTACTTGCTAAGACTATACAATATACATACATGTATGTCTTCTTTGTTTGTTTATTTGTTCTTTTCTTGTTATTTGTAAATATAGGGAAGGAAGAGATATCGTGTTGTGACTTTGGGTGGACAATTGATTGATTCATCAGGTGGAGAAGGAGGGGGAGAGAGAGAGAGGGAGGGAGGGAGGGAGAGAGAGAGAGAGGGAGGGAGAGACAGAGAATTATTTAATACATGTACATAAAAACAGGGACAATGTCTGGAGGTGGCAATAAAGTCATGAAGGGTAGGATGTCTTCAAAACTGGCGAGTGATGTCACCCCATCCCAGCTGCAACAACTAGAGCAGAAACTGAACCAGGAAGAGAAGGAATCAATAGTGAGACGTGTCATGTGATCACTCAGTCATGTGACATTAACCGACCAATAGGTTTTGAGTCAGAGGAAAGAAGTCCTGGGGACCAGGATTAGAGAACTGAAAAAAGAAATTACAAAAATGGAGAAAGATATCAAGACTATAGAGAGAGAGTTGGAGGTGGGAATTAAATTTCCCAATAATTCTATTTTTTATTCTATGATTCATTCCTTACTTTTGCTCTTCAAAGGTTTTGAAAGAGAAGGAGAAAGGTTTAAATGTCCGACTGGTGGAACTGGAAGAGAAAAACTCGAACACTCACATCGACCCAAAGAGAGAGAAGGAGCTCGAGAAACAGGCAGCAAAGTTTTGTAAAGGTACGAGAAACGTCGTGAATATTATGTGCTGTTTTATTATTATTTTTTAAAATTTTTTGTGTAGAATACGAAGCAGCTGCAGCTAATACTAGTGAAGTTGATCAAAAAGTGAAAATGTAAGAAGAATTATAATAATAATAATAATAATAATAATAATAATTATTATTATTATTATTATTATTATTATTATTATTATTATTATTAGTCTTCACGAAGAAATAATGAGAATTGGCGAGTCACGGATTAAAGGGCAGCAGGTAATATTTGACCAGCTGTCCATCTTCATTTAAACTTATATTCTATACACAGGATCAAATTGATCGTATTGACAAAGAGCTTAATTCAGCTAATGCGACCATTACAAAGAGCAGGGTAGCCATTAAAACAGCCGAAAGGTATAAATCTGAATTTATATTAAAAACCAGTCAAACCGGTTTTTTAACAGGAATACTAAGAAGTGCCGCGATAAGGTGGGGTCCCTGGAGGGAGAGATAGAAGAGATTGAGAAGAGGATAGAAGGAATTAAAGAAGAAATGTCAGACATTGAGGAGAAGGCAAAGGAAGTAGTAGGAAAGCAGGAAGAGACTCAAGTAATAAAAATAAATTAAAACAATAATAATAATAATAATAATAATAATAATAATAATGATACATTGTACATGTTGCATGTGATGTTGGCAAACCTGTCTATTCTGGACACCTTGGGACCCAATAACACCCTAGCTCCTGATTATGAACCTGTCCTTATTTCAGAGGTTCATTAATACACATTACTATTGTATTGGGACTGATACTACCTGTCCTCATTATAGAGGCCTCCTTATTTTAGAGTGTCCACAATAGCAGGAGGTTACACTGTATTGTGTATTTTTTAGGAGACATTAAAGCAATACGAGGAGTCGTTGGTGAATATGAAAGCTGAGATTGATGTGGAAGAAAAAGAGTTGCAGTCACTCAATGAGCAGCTGGTGGATTTGAAACATGAGATGAACCAGTACAGTGCTAAAGTGAAGGAGAACAGACAAAAAATAAAACACTTTCAGCAAGAAGTACGTTCATAGCAGGATTGAGTAGCAGAGAATCAGTGTTCTTGTATGAACTGACTCTGACTTAGATTTTTTAAGTTACGGTCATTAAAAAAAACTCCAAAATTCTAAAAACACCCAAAGCTATTATATAGCTTATATGTTTTTTCCAAAAAATGGCTAAAAAATCACCCCCCAATTTTTATTACATTTTCTGATACATATTGATGCACTTATGCAGTGTAGAAAGTTTGAGCTAATTCCAACTTCAATTTTTTGAGTTACGGCCATTTTTAAAAAACAGGCCAAAATCTGAAAAACTCCCTGTACTATAGCCCATGGTTTTTTTCCAAAAAATGGCTAAAAAATCACCCCCAATTTTTATTACATTTTCTGATACATATTGATGCACTTATGCTGTGTAGCAAGTTTGAGCTAATTCCGACTTCAATTTTTTGAGTTACAGCCATTTTAAAAAACGAGCCAAAATCTGAAAAACTCCCTGTACTATAGCCCATGGTTTTTTCCAAAAAATGGCTAAAAAATCACCTCCAATTTTTATTACATTTTCTGATACATATTGATGCACTTATGCTGTGTAGAAAGTTTGAGCTAATTCCAACTTCAATTTTTTGAGTTACGGCCATTTTTAAAAAACAGGCCAAAATCTGAAAAACTCCCTGTACTATAGCCCATGGTTTTTTTCCAAAAAATGGCTAAAAAATCACCCCCAATTTTTATTACATTTTCTGATACATATTGATGCACTTATGCTGTGTAGCAATTTTGAGCTAATTCCGACTTCAATTTTTTGAGTTACGGCCATTTTAAAAAATGAGCCAAAATCTGAAAAAATCTATGTACTATAGCCCATGGTTTTTTCCAAAAAATGGCTAAAAAATCACCCCCAATTTTTATTACATTTTCTGATACATATTGATGTACTTATGCTGTGTAGCAAGTTTGAGCTAATTCCGACTTCAATTTTTTGAGTTACGGCCATTTTAAAAAACGGGCCAAAATCTGAAAAAATCCCTGTACTATAGCCCATGGTTTTTTCCAAAAAATGGCTAAAAAATCACCCCCAATTTTTATTACGTTTTCTGATACATATTGATGTCCTTATGCTGTGTAGAAAGTTTGAGCTGATTCCGACTTCAATTTTTTGAGTTGCGGCCATTTTAAGAAAATGCCAAAATTCTGAAAAATACCCAAGACAAAAAGTAGCTCTGAAATCACCCCAAAATTTTATTACATTTTATACCTGATATATATACATGTGTACCTCTTAGATAAATGCTCTGTCATTGGAAGATAAAGAATTACCAGAATTGACTGAAGAAGAGCTGTCACTGCTGAACAAGAAAGATGTCGAGTATCAGATTACAATGCTAGAAGAGGAACTGAAGCAGATGTCACCTAACATGGCCGCCATTGAAGAATTTAAAAGAAAGGTCATTAATATGCGTCTTAAACTTTTACTACCTTCAAGAGTGACCACTTTTAATTACATGTACTGCCTGTATTTCATCAAGGGGCTGTTAAAAATAGTGTCACCATTATTAAAGGAATAATAGTTTTTAATTGTAGGAAGCTTTGTACAGCGAGCGATTACAGGAGCTAACTGACGTTACGAAAGAGAGAGACCAAGTGAGAGGAGAGTATGAAGGATTGAGGAGCAAGCGACTAGACGAATTCATGTCTGGATTCACCATTATATCAATAAAACTGAAGGAAATGTATCAGGTCAGAGAAGAAGTATATTTACTAGTATTTGCTGTAGTACAGCTGGAAATGTTGGAAAGTGCCAGCCTCATTTTAAGGCTGTGTGTTTGATTATTTTTTGGAAGCTACAAAATTTAGCCACCCTTAAAAATTCCCAAGTATATACATGTACAATCATACATGTATGTTTTCTACCTTCCTTTATTTTATTATTTTTTCTTCTGCTCCTTCTCTCTTCAGATGATTACGCTAGGAGGTGATGCTGAGTTAGAACTGGTTGATAGTATGGATCCGTTCTCAGAGGGTATCGTGTTGAGTGTCAGACCTCCTCGGAAGAGCTGGAAGAACATCTCAAACCTTTCCGGAGGAGAGAAAACACTCAGTTCTCTAGCACTAGTAATATAATGATATAGTCATCATACTCTTGTCAAGGGAGTTTTTATGTAGTTTTTATTTCTTATTTTTCTTCTCTCCCTCTCTCTCGTAAGGTTTTTGCTCTTCATCATTACAAGCCGAGTCCTTTATATGTTATGGACGAGATAGATGCTGCTTTGGACTTCAAAAACGTATCCATAGTTGCCAATTACATTAAAGTATAAGAACACGAAGAAGATTAAAATTAAATTCTAATTAAAATTCACCTCCTTTCTCTCTCTCTCTTTTCTTTTTGTAGGAGAGAACAAAGAATGCCCAGTTTATAATTATAAGTCTTCGTGATAACATGTTCGAGTTGGCCGATCGCCTTGTTGGTATTTATAAAACTAACAATTGCACTAAAACCGTTACTATTAATCCACACAAGATTTTGGAGAAGCTTTGTGGGGGTGTGGCTACCCCACCCACTGGGTCTTCCTCCTCTTTGCAAGCTCCACTTGTCCAATAAATGACAGAATATTATTAGTAATTCTCAGTAATTCTTATTGATTATAATAAATTTATTATAGGATATACCATGATATTATATTATAGGATTTTTAGTTTAGTGTCAATTTTTAGTGTATTATCTATGATAGCATAATTATTTATTAGTAATTCTCATTTTCTCTTTGATTATAATTAAAATTAAGTTAATGACGAAGTAGTAGTGAAAAATAAATTTGGTATAGAATATACCGTACCATAAAGGATTTTAGTGTAATGTCAATTGTTAGTGTATTATTGATGAGTACTCTTGATGATAATAGATTTTAAAGTAATTGAACAACACAACTAGTTTACACTAAAAATTAATAATAAAGTCACGACTTAGATCTTGCAAGGCTTCCCCTAAGCCTGTATAAAACATGAATTCAAGAGTAGACGAAATTAATAAAAGCTGACCCTTTCTTTTGGAATTTATGCTGACTATCAAAAGCTTCAGAAGATGAAGTCGTCTGCTGGTCAAAGTCTTGAGCCACTGATACAGCCTGTCGTAGAGACTTGATCTAAAATTAGAAAAGAACTTATTACTGCTCCTATAGCTATGGTACTCTCTCCCTCCCTCTCTCTCTCCCTCTCTCACCTCTTGCTCAAGTGATTCCTTCTGCTTGTTGTTGTTACTTTTCAATTCGTTTGCCCGAACCATCTCCTGCTCCATTATTTGTATAACAGACGCACAATTTGAACACCTGACAGACAATCACATGACACAGTCACATGATACAATTCACATACCATTGGTCTAGTTTATCCAGCATATTGTCCAGCTGCTCCAACTGTATGTCCCGCCCAATAAAGGAGTCGATCTCAAGCTGGTAAAATTTAATAATAAATAATTAATTTAATAAATGTATTTTTCTTACTTGATGATTACTTTGATCTAATTTTGCATGTAAAATATTTCTGTAAATTGCTTCAATAATTAAATCCTAAATGACAATAATAATATAACAATAATAATAATATCTATCTTACCTCTAATTCTCTAACATTATTAACTTCAAGTTCTTCAAGAAGAGTTGAATAAGAGAGAGTCTAAGACAAAAAGGGACGTCACTAAAAAATCTCACCAGACCTCATCTTACTCTGTTCTTTGACGCAAGTGATAAAATCGTGAGATGTTTTATTTTAATTAACTGAGCCGGTAAGAGGCGTGGCAATGAATTCAAATTATCTAAAAATAAATAAAATAATAATAATAATAATATTACAGGCTCCTCCCTCTTACTCTTGTAATCGGAGTAAGTTCCGTAAGCGAATATTCTTAACAGCTCAAGATATGATTCATGTTCCGTCCCTTTAAGCGACTGGATATTCTCCATCTCTAGCAACTCACTGAAGACATACACACCTATCACCAATATACAAATAGAATTAATAATGATATATATATATAGTTACCTTTAGAACTAATGGCGTCCATTATTAGCTGGGAGGCAGCTGCCCCTGTTGCTGTCTTGGCTAACAGTAGGAACTGCTCTAGCCCTTGCTTTCCTTCCAACTGGTGGGAGAGTTCCTCAGACATTTTTAAAAAGAAAGAAAGAAAGAATTCAACTCTAAGAAATAATTATCTCAAACAGACTCAAAATTAATTAGAAAAATTTCAATGGGCGTGGTTAAGTGCAAAGTGGGCGTGACTGAGCACGAAACCGGATGTGATATCAATTGACGTCATCAAAACTTTTGGGCGTGGCTAACAAAAATTTTTTTTTTTTGCTGAGAAAAGCGTAAACTTGCTACCGTCATTGTTCATCAATGGCGTCTCCCACCTCTATAAAGAGGCTGACCCAGGACTACAAGAGACTAAAGAAAGACCCGGTCCCTTACATTGAAGCAGCACCAATAGAATCAAACATACTAGAATGGTATGAAAGAATATAGACTAGTACAATTATTGATTAGTTTTCTGTGTTTCTCTGTAGGAGATATTGTGTCAAAGGTCCAGAAGGAACTCCTTATCATGGTAAGTTCACAGTATATCACGTGACTGTCACGTGATTGGTCTTCCAGGTGGTTACTATCATGGGAAATTGGTCTTTCCTCCGGATTATCCGTTCAAACCTCCGCGGATCTTGATGATAACTCCCAACGGTCGATTCGCAACAAACAAGAGACTCTGTCTATCGATATCAGACTTTCATCCGGACACGTGGAACCCGGCCTGGTCCGTGGCCACTATTTTAACGGGACTACTTAGTTTTATGGTAAGGGAGGAAGAGAGTTTGGATTACATAATGTATACATGAGTTATTTTGATTTGTCATCACTATCTGATAGTAAACATTGCCCCCTCTCTCTCCTTTCTCTCCCCCTCTCTCTCCTTTCTCTCCCCCTCTCTCTCCTTTCTCTCCCCCTCTCTCTCTTTTAAAGGTGGAGGCATCACCGACGGTTGGTAGTGTAAGATCGTCTGATGAAGAGAAGAAGCAGCTGGCTGTCAACAGCTGGACTTTTAATCTTGAAGATCACGTGTTTAACAAGCTGTTTCCTGAGCTGGTGTTGGTAAGAGGACATAGTACCTTTTACTGATGACATTCCTTCTCTTCTTCCTTATCTTTTGTATTCTCTCTCTCTCACTCTCTCTCTCCTCTCTCTCTCTCCTCTCTCTCCCTCTGTATAGGAAATAAAGGAGAAACTTAAAGAGAAAGAAGCACGAGAGAAAGAAGAGCAAGAAAAATTAGAACAATATGCCGGAGGACATCAACTAGCAGGAAGAAATAAGCAAGCCGAAGAGAATAACTTTTTAAGTACATGTATATCGCTACTGTGGAACATAGCACCTTTCGTACTCTTTGCTAGTTTTGTATTTATAGTGCAACTAGTCATAAAGTCATCATGATAGCTAGTATAGCTGCTACATGTACATGTATGTCGTCTCTTCTTGTTTTCTCTCTTTTTTCTTTCGCTTTTTTTTAAACGATATTTAATCAATAGTCAATAATGACACATGCTACTATTAAGCTATAATCCTTGTTCATACTATTATACTATGTTAATAAACAAGTGATTCTGTTGATTATTATTATTGTTAATGTTATATACTTGTATCTGATAAGTATCCATGGTGCAACGATACTTGAACTTCCCCTCCTCTACCATGAGGCCTTTCAGTGGACGAGGGTCTCTCGTGTGAGAGGTATTTGTGAAACGTTGCTATGGCTTTGTCTTGTTTGTCTGCTTTGGATATAATTTCATCTCGTGAAACCTTCAATTGGATCAGTGACTCATCCAGTAATTGTACCTAAACATAATGAAATGAATTGGTTGTCTCTCCTCTCTCTCTCTCTCTCTCTCTCTCTCTCTCTCTCTCTCTCTCTCTCTCTCTCTCACTCTCTCTCTCTCTCTCTCTCTTTCTCTCTCTCTCTCTCTCTTTCTCACTTTCTTTTCCAATTGTTTTATCAGGTTTTTGTATTCGGATTCTTTTCCCTCCCACTGGGTCTGGAATAGTTTTTGACTGATCTTTAACATATTCTCGTCTTTCTTTTGTCCCTGCTGAAGTACCTGCAACCTATAATGAAAATGACGATGATAAAATACACATACACCGTACATGCAACTATAAATACAGGATAAGCTTGAGTAACTTTAAAAATTTGTAAAAAAAATTAATTTTGATTGGAATCAGCTCAAACTTTCTAGACAACATAAGTACATGTATATGCATCAGATAACATTATAAAAATGGAGAATTCTCACCTTGTCATTTTTGGTGAAATTTCGTCAAAATCCCTGTACTATAGTACAGGGACTTTGGCCTGATTTTTGAGTAACTTAAAAAATTCGTAAAAAATTTAATTTTGATCGGAATCAGCTCAAACTTTCTACACAACATAAGTACATGTATATGCATCAGATAACATTACAAAAATGGAGAATTCTCACCTTTTCATTTTTGGTGAAATTTTGTCAAAATCCCTGTACTATAGTACAGGGACTTTGGTCTGGTTTTTGAGTAACTTTAAAAATTTGTAAAAAATTTAATTTTGATCGGAATCAGCTCAAACTTTCTACACAACATAAGTACATGTATATGCATCAGATAAAGTTATAAAAATGGAGAATTCTCACCTTTTCATTTTTGGTGAAATTTGACAAAAATCCCTGTACTATAGTACAGGGACTTCGGCCTGATTTTTGAGTAACTTTAAAAAATTGTAAAAAATTTAATTTTGACCAGAATCAGCTCAAACTTTCTACACAGCATAAATACACATACTTATTAGAACTTACTCTTTCTGATGCTTTTTCTCCTTTTCCTCAATCTTTGCAGCAAGATCAGTGTTGAGCTTGTAACTTGCTGACAGCGTATTCTTAAACTCAGTCTGCCGTATGATCAGTGCACTTATCTCATGCTTAGCTTTGCGAAGTTCCTCTCTGGAAGCACAAATCTCTCTCTTCTTTCTTTCTATCTCTTTCTGAAGGTGGCCTATAGCTTCTTTTGATGAAGAATTGTTGAGGATTTCTCTTTCAAGTTTGCTCTTTAAAACGTTGACCTGTTTTATCAAAATATCCCTCAGACCTTTCTCTTCATCTGCTTTCTCTGCAGCAGATGATTTCTCCAATTTTATTTCCTCAAATTTGCCTAGGAGAGTTGTCATTTTTCTTTCTGATTCTTTTCGGGCAGACTCCGACTGAACCATCTTTAATTTCAATTTGTTCATTTCGTCTTGTAGCTTTGACAATTCCTTCTCATATCCTACCTTTGTCTTTGTTAAATCTTGAATCTCTCGCTTTAATAACTCTTCAGTCTTTAAAGAATTTGACATTAGAGTTTCCTTCTCTCTCTCCAGCCCCCTACCCACTTCTTGCTGGCTTTTATAAGCAGCAAGTATTTCTTCTCTACTCTCTATAGCTTTACAAAGCTTTTTCTCTAACTCTTTAATCTCAGATTTAGTCTTAACACTAATCAGTTCCATGCCGTATTTCTCTTCTTCGAAATTCCGTAGCTTTGTCTCTCGCTCCATTTCCAGCATTGCCCATTTCTCTTTCTCTTTACTGAGTCTCATAAGCTCATTCTCCTGAAGGACTGTCGTCAGTTTTGCTTTGTTCAATTCACTCTGCATTTCCTTCTTCTCAATCTCCTGCAGGACCTGGTGGTCGGAGAGTTTGCTGAGCTGGATAACGGCAGCTTGGTTTTTAACACGACACAGATCCAACTCCTCTGCAGTCCTTCGCTGTAGATTACAAACCTCATCAATTTTAAGACTTAGCTCTCTTATCTCATTTATTTGTGAATCAATGGTGCTTTGTAGCTCTGAGTTAGTCTTGAGTGCTACTTGAAGTGATCCATCCTTCTCCCTGTTTATCGACATCAACCTCTGGACTTGCTTCTCTGCAGCTTCTTTTTGCTCAAACAATGCTGCCATTCTTGTCACACTCTCCTCAAGCTCTCCCTTAATGCTTTCTTTAGCTTTTCTAAGGCTCAGCAAATTATTCTGAAGCTTAGAGACAAAGCTAGCCAGCGTCTCTGGGCTCTTAGTAATGGGGCTTGTAGAAAGTGGAGGAGGTGGTAAAGGAGAGGTCAAAGTAACACCAGGGCTTGCTGTCCCACTTTCTAAAGAGCCAGAGACCAATGATGACAGGAGGATGGTCGTGTTAGGATTGGTTTTAGCTTCGGCAACATATTCATCAACATTAGTAGCAGACTCAAACTCGCTGGCTAGCTCTGGATCAAGATTACCCTCAAGAGCTGCAATGAACTGATGATGAAGGGAGCGGAGTTCCTGGTAAGTTTTCACGAGTTCAACCAGTTCTTCTTCTCTCTGACTCTTTGCTACCTTAACAGCTGCTATCTCTTGCCTTAGGCTTTGATTGTTTTTTCTTTCCGTCTCAAAACTCTCCTCAAGGCTTTGCACTGTATTGACAATCTCTGACCTTTGAACTTTCAGGTCCTCAAGCTTCACCTTAAGCAATGCAACCTCATCAGAGAAACCCCTTGACTCAGATTTAGAAGACTCCAAAGACGTCTTCAAATCAAAGCATTCGCCACGAAGGCTTTGAATCATCTCCAGAGCGTTTTTAAGATCCTCTTCCTTGGAAACAAACCCTGACATGGCAACACTGAGTCGACCTTCCAAATCAGCCACTTTATGTTTATATTCTTCAATAACCTGCTGGCCTTCCCTCAATTCCTCTCTCAAACTCCTCACTTGCAATCGTGAGAGATTAAGTTCTTTTTGTGAGGTCGTGTAAGAGCCTTCAAGCTGTTTGTGATCATCCGTCAACTTAGCCAGTGCTTGCTCAGAAAACTGAAGCAACTTTCTCAACCTCCTTCCCTCACCAAGCGCTTGATTCTTCTCCTCTTCTCTCTCGCTAAATTTCTCTTCATACTGACTAATGGTTTGAAAAGCCTGCGCATAATTACTCTGAATATTTCCCAGTTGCCTTTCAAGACTTTGTTTATCAGTCATTAGCCTCTGTGTCTCCTTCAGGTGCCTGTCAAGTATATCTTGTGCCTCTTGAAGCTGTTTCTTAGCAGATGAAGTGTTATTTTCGTGATGCTTGATGGCAAGAAGGAGGTTGGCAGTTTTTTCTTCTAATTCAATCACTTTGCTGGCAGAGTTGCTCAAATCAGTTTTCAACTGATTAATTTCACCTTCAGCATCATTTCTATAATAATAATGATAATAATAATGATAATGACAACTTATTAAAGTCATCTGCTTACTTCACTTCATCTAAAATAGTTTGCAATTTCTGTATTTGTCCTTCAATGTAGTTTAGTTCTTTAGATAAAGTTTCAGCATTCTCTTCCGATGCTTTTAACTGGTCCTAAGACAAAGAATAAATCAATAAAATATTCCATCTCCTTACTGTCAGCTCAGAAGTCCGAACTTCAAGTTCTTTCTTCTCTTGTTCCAACTCGCTGGACTTTTCTCTTTCCCTCTTTATCTCAAGCTCCAATCTCTCAACCATCAAGTCTTTCTCTTTCTCCATTCCAACGACAGTAGCTTCCTTATCTTGGACTGCCTTCCCAATAGCAGCTTCAGACTCTTTCTTGTACTCCTCCAATTCATTTTGAAGCTTTGCAACCATTGTCTCATGATTCTTGATGAGTGACATGACTTCCTGTGAATGGTTGCCCTTCAATTCACTTATTTCAAGTTCGTGAGATTTCTTGCAAGTAGAGAGAGATTTTTCGTACCCTGCAATCTTAATCTGCAGCTCTTCCTTTAATTTTTGAGCCTCTTCCTTACTCTTATCAATCTCGGAGGCCATTTTAACCTGAAACGCTTCAAATGCCTCCTTGCTCTCCTTTGCCTCGCTCTGTTTCTCCTCTCTGAGTGTAATAATAGAGTTCTCTAGTTGAAAAACCTTATCACGAGAGCTCTCCAGCTCTCCCGACAACTCCTTCAGACTGATCTCTGAATCATCCTTATCTTTAGAGAGGATTGCTATAGTCTGTAGGCTACACTTGAGTGATTCCTCCAAATGAGCTATATTGGAAGCAAGTTGTATCTTCTCTTGGACAAGGAGAGCTTTCTCCTGTACTATCTTAGCCACAGACTGATTCAGCTGGCCACGCTGTATCTGAACCTCCGACAAGGTGCTACGAGTCTTCACAAAAGCTTCGTTGAGTAGTATCGCCTCTTGTTTGAGAGAGCTCTTTTCTTTGCGTAGTCTGACGCAAATTGATTCCAATTCTTGAAGGTTCTTATCTAGAGTATCTACCTGATCAGTGAGAAGTCTATTGGTAGATCGAAGTCTCTCCACCTCATCATCCTGGCTTTGTTTCCTCTCTACTAATACACTGTTCATTCTATCAAGCTTATTCTGTTTTGCCGACATATTGTCCAGTGATTCTTGCAATGCTCTCTTCTCTGACTCCAGTATTGAGTTGGCTTGTTGAAACTCTACCATTCTTTCCAGCAATGTCTGCTCTGATTGCTGCACATCCTTCAGCTCCTTCTCTAGCAAGTCTTTTTCTAGCTCCAGCATACTGACTTTTGACTTTGTATCAAACATTACTTTCTCCATGTCCATCTTCTCCGTCTTGAGAGAAGAGAGTTTATCCTGTAGCTCCTTTACTTCTCTCTGTGACTGGTTGATGCTTTGCTGGAGCCTAGCAACCATGTACTTCTTCTTGGTCATTTCAGCCTCGAGCCCTTCCTTATCCATTTGAATACCCTTTGTTTCATTCTCAAGATCTTTGATCCTCTTCTCGAGAGAACCCTGAGCCTCTAAAGTCTCGGATCTCTCGGCCTCTAAGAGGGCAAGGGACTCTTGGTATTCTGATAGTTTAGAATCAACTTCCATCTTTTGACTGTAGAAAGAAAGAGGATTTTCATTGCAAGCCATTTTTACTTCTCTAACCTGACAATGTTCTCAATTTGTCCTTGAAGCTGTACTTTTGTTTGAGAGAGTTCATTCAATTGACTTTGACTAAAAGAAGAAAGAAAAAGATAAAGAGAATGTTTTTTTCATAAAAAAGGAAAGAGGAGGAGTAAAGTATAAGGTGAGAATATAACACTATTACACCAGATCCCATAGAGCATTGTGCTAATTTGCTCATATTCATTATCACTCACCAAATATTCAATTCTCTCTTCATCAGTCCGGCAGCAGAATAAGTCTCAACTTTTTGATCCTTCTCGTTCATCAGAAGTGAAGTTAATTCAGCAACTCTCTCTTCAGCTATAACTAGCTCTGTCTCCTGTTTCTCTATAGTGCAGTGAAGTGAATTGAATCCATTTGTAACCGTGGACATTATCCAATCACAGCCTTCATCCACATCATCTTTAAACTGAACAAAAAACGAAACAATTTTTGAATTGAATTTTGAAATTTCAAACAACAGCAAAACAGCAAATTAAATTTAAATATGATTGTTGAGCTACAGTACATGTGCATTTACATGTACATTATTCAATGTTAAAGTTTACTTGATACTGATTACATGATGCATGCACACATATGGATGTAAAAAAGCATAAAGATTATATATGACCTTTTGACCTTTGACTTAATGATGATCCAATGGAGCTCAATAAAAAGGAATTAATTTATAGTGTGACTATTATAATATTTATCACAAAACATTGCTGACTCCATAAGTAGTATTTGCTCAATTAGCTACAATTATCAGCAATCAAAGAGTTAAATGCCTCAAAATCATACCATTAATCACCATTCACATATATGTCATACTATTCCCATATATGTATATACATGTACATGTACATGTACCGGGTATGTCGTTATTATACTATAAACTTACAAGGTCGACTGTTACTTTCTCTCCATCCACAAAAAGTCTAGTTACATTTAGCAGAGCATCTTGTAATGTCTCAATATCTCTGTCACGAATCCCAGCAACTATAGTCTTCTCATTTTTCAATGCAACAATCTGTGCTTCCTACAGCATACAAAGCAGACATTAATTGAAATGACGAATTCTTTGGCAACTGATATGTATCTATTTTATTGGCAGAGAAATAACTTGGCATAGGCTAGTAATCACTTATTTTAAAACAATCCTAAAGCATTTAAATTTCAAATGAGTCCTTCTTTACCAATGTACACAGTACACTAAGCAAGCATGACTTACAAGATCTTCGGATTTTTTAACTGCTTCGAATACTTTTTGTTCCGCTTCTTCTTTCAACTCTTTGACTGATGCTAGCTCTGTCTCCAGCTCTTCGACAAGATCTTTGTATGTCTCCAATTGTAGAGCGTAATCTTCTTGAAGTGTTGAAATTTCAGTAAAAACCTACATGCATGAATAAATATATGTACATGTAAATGTATGTAAAAATTTGTAAGAAATCAAAATTTAATCTGAATCAGCTCAAACTTTCTACACAACATAAGTACATGTATATGTATCAGATAACATTATAAAAATAGAAAATTCTCGCCTTTTCATTTTTCGTGAAATTTGGTCAAAATCCCTGTACTATAGTACAGGGACTTTGCCTCAATTTCGGAGCAACTTTAAAAGTTCATAAAAAATCCAATTTTGATCAGAATCAGTTCAAACTTTCTACACAACATAAGAACATGTATATGTATCAGAAAAAGTTATAAAAATGGAGAATTTTCTACTAGTCACTTTTGGTAAAATTTAGCCCAAGACCATGTATAGGGACTTTGACCCGATTTTGGAGGAAACCCTGTAGGAAACCCTGATGTACATGCAATGTTCAATTTTTTACTCTCATCTGTTCTTGTGTTGTTTTCTGTTCCTTCATCTTCTCCTCCATGTGCTCTTTCATTTCTCTTGCTAGAAGCTTCATCTTTTCATTCAGTTCGTGTATCTCCCTTTAAAATAATTATAATACATGTACATGTACATGGACATCAATTATACACATTATGTATACACATCCACTCTCACTTAGTTGACTCTTCCTTCATTATTTCAAAATCAGTCCTCAGTACAGCTGCTTTATTTTTAACTCCAACAATACTGTTTACTGCACTAGCCTATATGTACATGTATAGGCATAATACCCAATTCAATGTAGTAAATGGACACAAATGCAATACCAATATTATCTCACTTTGTTTTTCTCTGCCAGAGAGATCGATTTGTTCCTTTCAGTCAGTTTCTCGTTGCTGGCTCTCAGTTCTTTAATAATCTCTTGGGAATCTTCCAGCTGCTTCAGGAGAGTGGTATTACTGGCTGACAGCTGGAGAGAACTGAGAGAGAGAGCCAATTAAGAATCCATTATTAAAATAAATTTAAGTGTGTTGTTAAATATACCGATGTGTTTGCTTGTTGTTATCAAGTATCATTGATTGTATCTCATCCATATAACTACGTTCATTGTCTTCCTTCTCCTTCATCAATTCCTTAACTCTTGTCTCCAGCTTCTTGATAGTTTCTGAAGGAAACTAGAAAAACACATGAATATTATATTACAAAAATACATGCACAATTTAAATGCATTATGTATATGTACTCTAAGCACCTGTGATTGTTCAGATTTAATTTTTGATAGATTGTCTAGTTTATTTTCAAGTTCAAAGCACAGAGTCCTGTATTCTGAAACCTAAAGAGAAAAAATAAAAACCAAACAAGACAGACTCTTCCTCACTTTATTCTGCAGCTTGTCAATAGTCTCCAGCTGCTTCTCACTGGATTCCTTATACTTTGAAATCTCAAGCAAATGAGTTTCTTCTTTTTCTTGTATGGCATCTTTAAGGCTCTGAAGCTCAGCTGGATAATCAACCTAAAGAAGAAAGATCCAAATAGAAGATGTCACTGCTCATTTTCTCATAGCATACTGCAATCGGTGGCCATTGTACGCTAGTACCAGATCCTTCTGCTTCAAATGGATTCGTCTTCAACTTTCGGTCACCATCTCCACTCAAATCTTCAACAGAAACCTTCTTAAAAGTGAATAAAGAATTATTTTATTAATAATTAATTAATCAAGGAATGTCTCGATGACTTTATTTGGGCCGACTGTTAAAATGCTATCAATTTTCAGGTCTGACTTGCTAGGACCAATTATGGCCAGCTACTGATTAGTGACAATCTATTTCTTACATGAACAAGTCTATGTGCATGCAAATTCGTTGAGAATAATACTTTAGGCCAAAGCTGCAAGTACATGTATACAACATCAAGTTATTCAAGTATACATGGATTATACTAGGTAACTAGCTCTACAAAGACTGCAGAATATACATCGCACACTATTTTGCACGTATTTGCAGAGTCAGCTCGTAAATATTATTAAAGATACATGTGATAAGACTGAATTTTGATAATGACAATCATAATGATAACACTATCGGTGAAATGGGTAATGAATATCCTTCTGCTAATGTTAGAGAAACAGGCTGCAACTGCTTGCAATCATGTGGTGCAATCGGCACTGAATTGCACCTCATGAATTTCGTGTTATGATAGATACATGTCTTTTACAACTCCCGGCCTAGCGCATTACCCCACTCTTAAAATTCCCTTTAACATGCACATGTATACATACATGTACATTATCCGCACTTACCTTAACATTTAAGGTAGGATCTTCAACTCCCCTTACCCCTCTATCACTCATCTCTACCAGATAGAGTGAATGGGCTATACTAATCGTTTTAGTATCTTTATATAGAATGGTTCCTAAAAAACGCATGCACGCATAATTAATGAGGACTTCCTTGGTTACGAGTTTATGTGATAATTGTCATTTCGTTAGCAGCTGGGTGGCATTAAATACGCCTACGTATGTTAACGAGTTTGTTTTTACTTTCAAAAATGATGAAAGTAATTCATTTTATAATAATAATAATAATAATAATAATAATAATAATGTACAAGAGAAAGTTGAAGACATTTTGCTGATAAAATATTAATACACTTTCATAATAATAATAATAATAATTAATGATTGTTAATATGGAGACAATATTACAACCGTACATGTTAATGAATTATTTGATATACAGTACATTGTATTTTAAAGTTCCGCTA
Source organism: Amphimedon queenslandica (assembly GCF_000090795.2). NCBI lineage: Eukaryota > Metazoa > Porifera > Demospongiae > Haplosclerida > Niphatidae > Amphimedon > Amphimedon queenslandica. The sequence continues at coordinate 149,004 of NW_003546269.1, read as the reverse complement.
AACAACATAATCCACGCCCACACACTAACCACCAATCAATGATCGTCTTCTTAAACTCCTCCTCCTCCTCCGTCTTCCATTTAATGCCCACCTTAAAAAGAACAAATACCAAGAGGAAAAACAATAGAAAAATTATAAAGAAAGAGAGGGGTTGGGGAAGGGATGAACAAGGACAAAAAGAAAGACAAAAGAGTGAGTGATAGATGGAAATAAAATTTAGAAAAACCATGAGAGAGAGATATAGCCTAAAATGAAAATGTAGTACAATATGGTTACACATGTGCCACAAAAATCCTAAAATAAAAAAGAGCAGAAGATTGTATGAAAAAGAGGATATAATAACAGTAATAGCAATAATAATAATTATATAAACAAAGAGAGAGAGAGAGAGTGGCGAGAAGATGATTGAAAGAGATTTAAAGACTCCTTGCACAAGTAAGTGTGTGTGTGTGTGATATACTAATTATTAGTAGCAGCTTCAGCGTCAGGTTTTTGATGTGAATAGCTAGAATGATGAGGAGGTATTGGAGCTAAAGGTGAAGAGTAGAGATACTGAGGAGGATGCATCATCGCACCTTGAATCCCTAGCGGAGAATAGATGGGTGTGGTCAAACTAAAAGGAGGCGGGGATGAGATTGTCGCAGAACCCCAAGTACTTTCGGTCCAGTTTCTATAACTCTCGACTTCTTTGCTTATCTGGATGATACGACTTAGAAGAGACGTTCCTCTTGTTGCCGTCCCGTCTTCCCGAGCCATCAGTATGGTATGGAGGAGGTTGTAAGCGTGTTCAAAAGCAGCTTTGACTTGCATGATGCCGTAACAACCTCGACAAGCATTCTCCCTCTGTTCAAGAGGGTCCTGTATATACAATAAACTGTCCTCCATCCCGTCCAGCAGCGCTTCTTTAGGAAAATAACACCCACCGTCTATAATAGAAATGGCCACTTTGGTATAGTTGAAAGTCCTTCCGTAGAGCTCGAAAAACTCCATCAGCAAGACACCGAGGTTCGACGAGACATCGGCTACTTCATTCCGGGCATGCATTTGAAAGAAACTTACCAGCATTAGTATGAGGCTGTACGAATTGATGCCTCCATAGTAGACTTCATTGAGCTGACGCTGAGCAAGGAACTGTTTTACTATCAAGGCAAGATACGGTAAGTAAGGAAACTGTTGGACGTACTGACAGATAAGGTTAGCACTATATATGCCAGTCTCTTGATTAAAGCTAATGTCAACCTTTACTTCCGTTTCCCTATCGGTGAACTTTATTATGGGGACGGTCGTCTTATCAAGAACCATAATGGAATCTTCTATAGCAATCTGTGCCTTTAGGAATGCATCCTCTAGAGAAAAAAGAGGCAGGGCTAGCCACTCCCCCAACACGACAATATCAATGTCGCTAGTTGGGAGGTAGAGATTTGTACAGAAGCTCCCGAAAGGGTAGACCTGAGCACGAGGCCATAGCTTGAGTATGATTGCCTTTACTTTCTCAAAAACACGAAGCCTCATACACCTCTCGCTCCTCTTGGGAGACATGTATGAATAAAAGTGGACGATTTCTTCGTGGAAACCGATCATGTCATTAGAGTACTCCTGCCTTACCCACGGGGTACACGTCTCTGTGCTCTCGCCGGTAATGTGCCGCTTTGTTTGGGAAGAAGACTGGGCAGAGCTCTTACCAGATGAAGATGAGGCCTCAATGGAGAGGTACTCCGGTTGAGGATGCGAAGGTGAGTTTCTAATGAGGGTTTCGACACCCGGGAAAGCGTTCTTTTCCATCCGGCTCCAGGTTTCAACAGCAGAGGAGTCAGTGTTACCTCTTTGTATACCGAGGGCAGTTGACATTTTGTTTCCTTATATGGCAAATATCAATAATGTCTTCTTGTTTGTTTATCAATCGATGGCTCCCTATAACCTGATATCATAAGGAAATGAAACATCAATCAATCGACATACATGTAATTAATTGCAACAAAGACACAGTGATGTGTTTTATTCAATAAAATGTAAAGCATGCCCATTTGTGGTGCAACAATCTAATTTTAGTAACAAATCTAATTCCAGTAACGAATCTAATTTTAGTAACGTCTGTCACTAGGCATGGCGGCATGCTATTTGATTACAACATACACAAACAATGAGAAATATGAACAAGACATGTATCAGTAGCTGGTCATATAGCTTCCTGTAGAAATGTAAATTTAGGATGTAATACAAGTGATGCATCTATGTGTGTGTGTGTATATATGTATTGTACATGTTCTGTGTGTGTGTGTGTGTTTTGTATGATA
>NW_003546269.1:129626-146700 GCF_000090795.2 Amphimedon queenslandica | reverse complement strand
AATATTGAGAGAGAGAGAGAGGAAAGGATTAGAGGGAGAAAGAGAGGGAAGGGGGAGCTGCCATTTTAAAATTTAAATTCAAAGAAGAGTGACAATCAATAGATGGTGATAATTGGTAATGTATGGTCACACAATGTAATGGCTACAATGTGAATGACATGACAAGTAGAACTAATAAAATAATAAACAGACAATACATGACTGATAAGATGTGTACATACATGAATGCATGACAGTACATCAGGTCAGGCTTAATAACTATTAATTAACTTAAACCACACCCTCACAATACATGTACATGCACATCCAGACGTCAAAGTATCAGCTATGACTTGGTGGTATTGTAGGATCCTTTGCCATTATAATTGTGTTTTTGTTTTTTTAAATGCCTATCTCACTTTTAAGACTAAATAGAGTCAGGCCTAGCCCTTGGTTACACAGAGCTATGGCTCTTCGAACAATACATGGAAATGAATTTAAGGAGACAACACAATGAAAACATTACATTGATGCATACACATACACAACAATAAAACACAGAAAAATATTCTCTCTCTCTTTCTCTCAATTTACATGTAAAAAGTATCAATAATATACAAGGTACATACACACAATTATAAAAAATTATTACTATTAGTATTTTTGTCTCTTACCTGACAGTGTGGAGTTCTCTCTCTCTCTTTCTCGCTCAGTCGCGATCCACTCAATAGAAATACAATCAAATGGTCGATCTCCTACAAAGAAAAACAGAGTATGTAACCCATAGAGTGGCGCTAAGTGGAGAGAAGCAAGATAGTTATAAAGAGAGAGAGAGGGAGAGATGACTTACAGAAATTATAAAGGAACGATGATTAAAGTCTGATGTGACTGTTTCTAAGCAGCCATTCCAATGAAAGAAAGACACAGAGGAAAAGGAAGGTGGAGAGCTGGAGGAGGAGAGTAGGGAGGAGAGGAGAGCTGAGCAGAAAGATGAGCGTGCAGCTAATTTTAATTTACGTGACCGGTGTGCGTGGGCGACAAACCCCGCCCATTTCAATGTTTTACCGCGTGACAAAATTTTTTAAAACAAAGGAAAAAACAATTATTATTGTTGTTATTGATACTAAAATTATTCATTTCTCCCCACTTGACAGGTAATTTCTGACTTTCAAATTAGTAACGTACTGGTCGCCAAAAAATAAAGACATAGATTCATCATACGCCTTTGTCGGTAAAAAACTACAGGAAATAAAAGCCAAAATGACACACGCAAAATTTTTAGAAACCACTCACAATTTAACTAAGTTTCCCCAGTACAAAAATGATGGCAAGTGAATGCAAAACTTTTTCTCGCACGTGGCATTCACAGTTTTCATTGCAACGTCCTTAGGGTCAAGAGGAGGTAAGTAAGAAGTCAGGGTATTAGAGTAGGAAAGCATTCCGGTAGAAATATAATAAGGAAAAACAGCCGTCACAGAAACTCCGTTCTTCCCGGCCAGTCGTAGCTCCTTCCTTAGAGTCTCACTGAAAGAAAGAACAGCTGCTTTAGAGGCTGAATAATCCCAGAGTCTAGGCATACCCTCGTATGATACTATTGAACAGATATTGACAACGTAGCCGTAATTATTCTGTAGCATCCATGGGAGGAAAGACTTCACTGTCTACAACAATAAAAAAGGAATTAACGACTGAAAAATTTATCATTATTATTATCATGTACATGTACATGTACACACTTACCCGATAATAAGCTAGCGTGTTAATTTTAAACGTAAGATCAACTTGAGCATCGTCGGAATCCATTATGCTCTTACCGAACATTATGCCGGCATTGTTAACGAGTACAGAGACATTACCCACTTCTTCCCTCACTCTCTCTGCCCCTTTCTCTATCTCCTCTCTTTTAGACACATCCACAACATAACCAAAGGCCTCACAGCCTCTGGCAGTTATTTCTGATACAGTCTCCCTCAGTTTCTCTTGATTAATATCCCAGAGGACTATAGTGGCGCCTGCTGACGAGAAAAGAAAAGCCAGTTCCCTCCCTAGTCCCTGTGCTCCCCCGGTTATAAGGACAATGTCACAGGAGAAGTCTGGTGAATGCTTCTTACGGCAGAGTCGAAGTAACGGAGATACCATGCTCCATAGCACGAGGCCTAGGATATTTGCTAGCTGTAGGAGGCCGAGGATAATAGCTGAAAGAGACACAGAGGCCATAATTGTAAATAGAATTGGGAAAAAGGGCCTAAAGGGGAGAGAATCTCTAAATTTTACAAGTTTAATTAGCCAAAAGGGTGTGAGGGGTGTGGCGGGGTTTCTAGAAGCCCCGCCCACCAAATCTTACAGTGAAAATGTTCAAATTCATTTCTCTTATTTTAAGACTGTTCCTTTACACTGTTCAAGGATTCCTGGGCCTCCTTTGGGGCCTAATAAAGAGAAAAGATCCCCCAAACTTCTCCTGTGACATTGTCCTTATAACCGGGGGAGCACAGGGACTAGGGAGGGAACTGGCTCTTCTTTTCTCGTCAGCAGGCGCCACTATAGTCCTCTGGGATATTAATCAAGAGAAACTGAGGGAGACTGTATCAGAAATAACTGCTAGAGGCTGTGAGGCCTTTGGTTATGTTGTGGATGTGTCTAAAAGAGAAGAGATTGAAGAAGGGGCAGAGAGAGTGAGAGAAGAAGTGGGTAATGTCTCCGTACTCGTTAACAATGCCGGCGTGTTGCCGGGAAAACTCGTAAAAGAATTCAAAGAGGGAGAGTTTGAAAAGACGATAACAGTTAATTTTCTATCACATTATTGGGTAAGTGAATAGCATCACATGACAATGAAGTCATGTGACGTTAAATATCTCCTTTATCTCTATAGACAATCAAATCATTCCTTCCCTGGATGATTGAAAATGATTACGGACATATCGTAGAAATGGCTTCCTTTGGTTCGTTCTCAGGAGGCCCTCTTGTCTCCGACTACAATTCATCCAAAGCAGCTGTGTATAATTTCTCGGAGAGCCTACACTACGAGTTACAACTAACGGGAAAAAAAGGAGTAAAAGTAACATGTGTATGTCCATGGGAGATGGACACTGGTTTTATCCCTGGACGAGTGAAAGATTTCTTTTCCGGAGCTGGGATTAAGAAACTATCGGTTGGTTATGTAGCGGCGGAAACATTAGCAGCTGTCTGTGACGGAAAGTTTATGATCATGCTACCTAAACGATATGTCGTTTCAGCTGTGCTTGCTTTGTAAGTTGTGATAATGGACATGGTGTTGTATTGCTCTGTAAAGCTAAAAAAATTGTGGAGTATTAAAATTAAGTGTATATAACCAGATTTTTGAAAAATTTGTTGAAGTTTTGACCACATGCATTGCCATAGACTACACTTGGGGAGTAAAATGAATTAATGGAGGGAAGCTCCTTTTATCAAAATTTTAGCAGACATTAGAACTAGACATTATGATGTAATGTATAGATACTATTTTTATCCTTCTCTCTTTTCTATTCTCAGTCTCTCGCCTAGAAAGATCAAGGACACTGTAGTGGGTACCTATGGATACTTGAAAGAGGAGGAGAGGATGGAGAACGAAGAAGAATTAACTAATGTCATCCATTATAAGGTTAGTATAATAATAATAATAATAATAATAATAAAATAATCTTTATTTTTATAGAAATCATAAACCTGTGGAGACAGCAAATCAGTCAAAACAAACAAACAATTAAAAATTAAAACAATAATAATAATAATAATTTGAAAATCAAAAAATAACAATAGTACTATAATAATAATAATAATAGTAACAATTTTATTGATTGGTTGAATTCGTTAATAGCATTTTACAAACTTGTGATTCAAGAAGACAGAGAAAGAGAAGATGGAGTGATCCTGTGATACTATTAACAATATGTTCACATTATTCAGTATACAAAACTGAGTCTGGTCTCTTCAAGTTTGCTCTCCTTTGCTCGATACGTAGGCATTTGGGACAGTCTGACTTTAACTTTGGCTTACAAGGATCATGAAAAACAGACCTACATTCAAGACACTGAGAGAGAGAAAGAGAATCAGAAAATGGAGAGAGAAAAGATATAATATATGTTATTAATTAATAAGGAAGTGATTCTAACTTGATATGTCCCTCTATCAAATGGGTAGAGGATCTCGTCTTTCTGACACACTTCACAGATAAAACCTTTCTGCGAGCAATACTGCAATGAGAGAAGACCACGCCCACATATATTAATAATTAATTAAAAACTTACGGGACAATTGCGTATGTGTTTCTTGCAATTTTTTGCAATTTTCCTTAATTTGGAGACTAGGGAGCCGGTGTATACGTGATATAGGTCCTGGAATGTCACATGATAGTCACATGACCAATCATTAGTAATAGATTCATACTAACCTTTACTGAGTAAAAGTGAATGTGCTCATAAAAATGTGACGATCTGACTCTATTTTTTTTCAAAAAAGAGGATTATTTTTAATGATTACTTTTTATTAAAATATTTATAATCATGCTTGCGCTTACCTCTTTTTGAATTCTTCAACAAAAATCGGATCCTTGCACGTTAAAATGTAGTCCTTTTGTAGACTGAGAGTGTGTCTTAGCATCTTAATGAAGGGAGAAAGAGACAATCAGTTAAACAGGTACAATTTTATTACATTTTCTAATACATATACATGTACTTATGTTGTGTAGAAGTTTGAGCTAATTCCAATCAATATTGGATTTTTCCCGAATTTTTTAATTTACTCCAAAATCAGGCCAAAGTCCCTGTACTATAGTACATGGTCTCTGGTCAAATTTCGCCAAAAATGAAAAGGTGAGAATTCTCAATTTTTCTAATGCTATCTGATGCATATACACGTTCTTATGTTGTGTAGAAAGTTTGAGCTGATTCCAATCAAGTTTGGATTTTTTATGATTTTTAAAAGTTGCTCCAAAATCGGACAAAAGTCCCTGTACTATAGTACAGGGATTTTAATGAAATTTCACCAAAATTGACAAGTAGAAAATTTCTCAATTTTATTACATTTTCTGATACATATACATGTTCTTATGTTGTGTAGAAAGTTTGAGCTGATTCCGATCAAAATTTGATTTTTTACAAATTTTTAAAGTTGCTCAAAAACCGGGCCAAAGTCCCTGTACTATAGTACAGGGATTTTGGCCAAATTTCACCAAAAATGAAAAGGTGAGAATTCTCCATTTTTATAACTTTATCTGATACATATACATGTTCTTATGTTGTGTAGAAAGTTTGAACTGATTCCGATCAAAATTAGATTTTTTACAAATTTTTAAAGTTGTTCAAAAACCGGGCCAAAGTCCCTGTACTATAGTACAGGGATTTTGGCCAAATTTCGCCAAAAATGAAAAGATGAGAATTCTCCATTTTTATAATGTTATCTGATGCATATACATGTAGTTATGTTGCGTAGAAAGTTTGAACTGATTCCGATCAAAATTAGATTTTTTACAAATTTTTAAAGTTACTCAAAAACCGGGCCAAAGTCCCTGTACTATAGTACAGGGATTTTGGCCAAATTTCGCCAAAATTGAAAAGATGAGAATTCTCCATTTTTATAATGTTATCTGATGCATATACATGTAGTTATGTTGTGTAGAAAGTTTGAATTGATTCCGATCAAAATTAGATTTTTTACAAATTTTTAAAGTTGCTTAAAAACCAGGCCAACGTCCCTGTACTATAGTACAGGGACCCACCAAAAATGACTATCTCTCTCTCTCTTACTCTAGTCTCCTCCAGTTCAGGTATATAGTGATAAAGTGCATTATTAGTCTCGTCCACATTCAGTACTGGCATGGTCTCGATGCTATCGAGAAACTCTGCGCTCCGTAGACAGACCCGGTGCTTCCTAAAGTCCCAGTTCATGAGTATCCTAGCCGGTATCAGCCTCTCTTCGTCAAGATGACACTCGTAGCAATAATACCCGCCGTCAAACTTGCATAATTTAGCTTCGCCAAACACTGGAAAAAGTGAGAAGAATAGAGACAATTAGATGCATATTAAATATTAATTGTATAAAAAATGTTATACCTATTCCAATTGGTCTCTTGCAGCTGGCACATTGATAATCTTGTGAATCCAGCCCGTTCTCTAAACCTAGCTTTGTTAAATGACTAGTTAGCGTATCGACATGCTGTAGAAAAGAAAATATAATAATAAATAATAATAGTTTTGAAAAAATAAATTACTTCTTTAGTCCTGACGTTCATAGTATCGTCGGCATTAACAATTTCAAAGTTCATTTCTTGTGCTAGCGTCATGTCGTCCATATTTATCTCGACTGCCGAGTCTTCATCTCCTCCCTCCTCCTCCTCTACCTCCCCCACCGGCCGTGGTACATTTCTCTTCCTGATGCTATCGTATCCATAGCGACTGAAGGGGGCGTCGTCCTTGTTCTTCCCGGCATAGCTATAAAGCATACTATTGTAACTTCTGTTGGGCGAGTTTGGGGACTTGGCTCTTAACCTAACAGTTGCTCCATGAGAACTGGTACTGGGTGTGCCTGAGAAAGAATAATAATAATAATAATAATAATAATAATAATAATAATAAAGTGTTTATTTTCAATTTATAATGTGGTCAGTTCATACTCTGAATGTCTTCTTCTTTTTGTAGTAAGTCCTCATCAGTGAGGTTCTCTCTGCTCTTCTTAAGGTTTGAGTATCTAGCCATTGCTAGTCCTACCACAGCGTCACCCATTAGGAAGTCAGAGGGAGGAGGACTAACACGATCGCCCTCTGATGAAACTGAAGGGTCTATTGAGAAGGAGGGAGAGAGAGAAAGTAGAAATTAAAAAATAAAGGTGCGTAAAAATAAAGGTTTATTAATTGCTAAATGTACACAATTTCCTTTTCTCTTTCTCTTCTCCCTCTCTTATCTCTTTTTTCCTTTCTCTCTCACTTTTTCCTCTTTTATTCTTTCCTTGTATTGGTGGATTGATTGGTTGGTATATTCCTGCCAGCTCAAGTACCTGAGCCTCCCAAGAGGTGAGTCTCGTGCTACTAAAGTCATACTCAAACTCAAATACTTCCAAACCTAACGAAAACAGGAACGAAAGTATGGAATAGTGTTGCAATAAAATACTGATAGAAAAAACATCATTAATATCATGTTACTAATAATAGTATCATGTATGATGTCATTGGTATTAGAACTATAGCTATTATTATTATTATTGATGCTCAAATCTGCAATATTGGGACTACATGTACAATGGAAAATGCTTCACTAAGCAAGTGGGAGTGAAGTGTTACTAAATTAAAATAATAATAATAATAATATTATTATTATTTACGACAGCTATTGCAGCTCCATGATGTACCTCGCAGTAATGTTTGAATTATTTCTGAACGTTCTGTATCTTTAAGAACAGCCTCTGGACCGTAATGAGGACTAGAAATAGAAAGAAAGCAAGCAAAAATGAAATATAGCTTCTAACAGATCATTCTCTCCTCCTTTCCTCTCTCTCTCTCTTTTTCCTTACCCTAGTAGTCCAGGATGTTTCTGTATGTCAGAGAGAAATGAAAATAGAAGACCCTTCACTAGCATGAGTCTTACCCACGACTATAAAATGATGAGTATTACATTATACATGTACATAATGGCATGTGCCATAAATGTATAATGAAATATGCCTACCCTGCATTTTTTGATGTCGGATTCTGAATTCCGTAGTGCTAGTAATTGAGTTTTAATTTCGTCTGAAACTAACGGAGAAATGCAAGACCAAAAACTCTAAAAGATACAGTATATCGTTAGAAACGGATTGTGTATGATTTACAGGCTCAGGTAGGTCTGCCATTGGCTCAGAGCTAACTTTTTCTCTCCATAATACACCCTATAATAATAACAACAATAATAATGATAATAATAATAATAATGATGATGATGATGATGATAATAATAATAATGATAATAATAACTTACTCTTTTATCTTTCAGTTCGTGTAAGAAAATGGCTTCCAATATCTCACAAAGCTGAATGGCACCAAAATGAACCCTAAAAAATTTAGTTTATATAATAATTCTCAAATCATAAAAGTTATGGCTCAAATGCAAACTTCAAACACCTCCAAATATCAATAGTGGGTGTGGTCACTCAGACATGGCGAACAATCGTGTACATGTACATGTAACGAGTTCACTGCTTACCCTTTGACTAGTTTAGTTCTCACGTGATCTTCTTGAATCTAAAAACAATAATAATTATTATTATTATCACGTACACGATACTCTTTCTTCCCCTACCACTTTGATTGTGCTTGATAATTCGTTGCACAATCTCCTTCTCTCGTCCGCCCTCCTTTTCTTATCAACTAAACTACTAGCAGTCCCTCTCCTGGCCGCCATTCTCTCCTTTAACTAAAGGAAAGCAACAGAAAACTTAAGAAAAGAGAAACGAAAAGCTACCAGTGCTTGCAGCAAAAGGGGTGGGGCTACTATTAATAGGCGTGGCTAACACTAATGAATATTTAATTAGTTCAATTATTTTTGCTCTGCAAAAATGTCATTTATGTACATTTATTTTTCTGTAAAATTAGTTCTGGCGGTCCTTGCAACAGAAGAACCTTATTTTACAATCTTCTCCCCCAGTTATGAATGCAGGGACCAATGGACTGTGACAGAGAGTTCTAACAGGACCTTGATGAGCTGAGAGAGAGAGAAAGAGAGGGGGGAAGAGAGAGGGGGGGGGAGAGAGAGGGTGTATGTATATTCAAAATAATTAAATAAAACCAGCTGGAACTATTCATCAACTAACAAGTGAATAATGGTTTGTATGACTGAGTTGTCCTTGTCTCCCAACAGAATATCATATTTTGATGTTCTTCTCCCATCAGTACTACAGACAATACAATACAATACAATCATACCATGGAGACTAGCAATGATCAGCTTACCATAATCTTCAGTGTGAGAGAATACTGCCGTGGGTAAGAACTGGGGCTTACTGATTTTATTAGGTTTGTAATTATTGAGACAATTGCCTGGAGAGAGAGAGAGAGAGAGAGAGAGAGAGAGAGAGAGAGAGAGAGAGAGAGAGAGAGAGAGAGAGAGAGAGAGAGAGAGAGAGAGAGGGAAAGAGAGAAGTCAATAGCCCCCTTATCCCCATAAATATATGTACATTTATGTACACAAGTACCTGATGATAGTTCCCATAATCGAGCGTATCCATCCATTCCACTAGTCAAAACAAACTACATGCCACACAATGGTCATCATAGCAACCAACAATAAACAATAAACTCCTCACCTTTGAATTCTTTGACAGTCTTGCTGAACCCACCTAGGAAATAAAGATTGCATCATCGATATTTTAAAGGGGACTTACTGGCTCTCCACCATGAGCAGATTTGAACGTATTAATGCAACGATTACTGACACCATCCCACACCTGATAAAGAAAAGAAAAAAAAACAATAAAACTAGTCTACCTTTGTTTTATAATTTTTTCTTCTGTAGCAATCTTTGGTACAACTTTAAGCCGAAAATTTGCAATTTTTAAAACTCAATCCAATGTCACAAAAATTTTAAAAGCATACCCACACGTTTTAATTACTTTTAAGCTGCCGTCACTGCTAGCTGTCACATACATCTTCCCATCCACTGAATAATGTACCTAGAGTCACATGAGAGTCACATGACATAGAGGGAAGATCCCATACCGAGTTAATAGATGAGGAGTGCTGATCTCTGGCATCAGACGACACAAAACATTGAAACGTGTTAGCATCATATAATCTCACTAAATAAATAAATATTAAATAAATTTGTTACTAAAAATTAATGTTAATTCTGGTAAAATTAGTACTATTGCCACATGTACCATTATCTTAATAGCACATTAACTGTGATTATCATTACACTATAATTACAAATTATAAATCAATAAAATATTTGTATATATTTCTCTCACATGTGCTTTGCTCAGTCCCCACTAATATATAATCCCCTGACGGATGAAAAGTTAAGCACCTTACGCTAGCCACTTCAATCACAGACCTATAAGCTCTCTTCACTGAGGGTTTCGAATAATCGAAGAACTTTATAAAATTATCTCGACTCCCTGAAGCTAATACTGATACGGTCGGATGAAACGAGAGGGAGAGAATAGCGTCTGAGTGATCATAGAGGGTTCTAATGACAGGGTGAGGGTCTTGCTGGCCGACAGTACTTTTAGTGGCCATTCGATCAACGTCTAGTATCCTAATGGACATATCAGCAGAGCCTGTTGCTACCAGTCTACCTGTAACGATTACGCAATGATTGTTCTATTATTAGTAACTAATAAAGCTATTTTTAGTAACAATAAGGACATGAATGATGTTGCATAGTGTTAAATATCATAAATAGATTAAATGAATGGAAATGCATTAATTATGATGTAATAATGATGTCATTACCGTCGTGGCTAAAATTAGAACAGAGGACAGGTCCTTTATGCGACGTTACATAGCCTAACTCGTGTCTATGGGCAGGAGGGGACATAATCTTCTCTGTAACGAGATACAATTATTATTCATTATTAATAATTAATTATTACCGTCACTCTCAAATTCCAAGTCCATGATGCCCCGCCCACTAATGTGTGACAATACGTCACTGTGATCCGGCTTACTAGCTGTTAACAAAGGGTTAAAAATAAAGAAGGAATTATCGTAACTTTTGGTATATATACATAATTCTACAATTTTTAATTTTAATACTTGCAATTTCATTCCAACAGTAAAAATAGCAATTAATAGAACATGTAAATATAGTTTGTTCTTGTCTTCCTTACCTTCTCCCTCCATTTGGTTCCCTAGTCTCACAAGATGAGATAGACGAGATGATGGGGCGCAGGGAGGGTAGGCACTGAAGTTACGAGCTAAATTAGAAGCAGCAGATTCGTAACCATCATAACGTAACTGACTAGTGACACATAAGATATATTTGATGGATTATTCTTTACCTAACTATCAGTCTGTACAGGTGTTCTCTTTCCTTTACTGAACTGGTTGCCTCCATATTGTCGCACGTGGGCAATTTATTTTAAATTTTTAACATTAATTTTTATTAACAACTAAAGATGTAGCTATGTCACTCTTGGTTATACCAATTCTCACAACTGTCAGTATAATTAAATTGCCACAATGATAAGTAAATGTTTAAAGCTTGTTACAGTAATAAAACAAAATAGAGAACTATGATAGCATAATCAGCAATTTAGGCTTAGCAACTACAAGAAAAGACTAAATAGAAAAACAACTTTAAGATAGTAATGAAATCTATTTCAGCATAGTTAATGTATTAGGTTAATAGTCTTCTTCATCACTTTGATCACTTATCGAACCACCATGCACAAATCTATGCGCCACAGCCCCACCCATTATAGGACCTATGACAGGAGATCCAATAGCTGCAACAGTTCCAATAGCTGCTCCTCCAACTGCTCCTCCTACCGTACCTGCTGTACCTCCTGCAACAGAACCAGCTTTGGAGTCAGGTAAAACAACACCTGCTACTCCCCCACCAACAGCACCAATAATAGGGCCTGAAACAGGTCCTGTTAGGAGGCCTGCTGTAGAAGCTACAGTCCCGCCAAGAAATACAAAAGGGCTCAGTGCTGCTTTGGCTGCTTTCTTCCACCTTGTGTCTGCTGCAATGATAACAGCTGGTCCACTTGCACCATCAGCATTCACTCCTGATATAAGGAAAATGTAATCTGTATCTGACTTCAGATTTGTAGCTCTTGCAGAGAATTTATTTTTTTGAACCTTGATTGCCAAAAAGTATACATCAACTTGATCCAGGTCTTTTTTTCTTTTGTATCTTATCAGGTAATGGTCAACAAACTTTTCACCAAGCTTTGGCTCTTCCCAACGCAGCTTTATCATGCTTGAGGTGTAGTTAGATGATCGCCTCACCTCAGTTGGTGCTCCTGGAACTGCTGGAGGAACTTCTACTGTGTCACTTGGCTTGCTCTCTCCAAATTTATTTATGAAGATAATATGAAGACGATGGTGTGCATATGGGGAACATTTTGTTAGGGTGACAGTATGAACATAAGCATCTGGGTTTCCAGGTATCTGAAGCTTTTCTGATATCCATTCTCCTCCATTTTCCTTATCACAATGCTGGCACACTACTTCAGTTACATGATTTGTGTAGGTTTTTGGAATGGCAACCTTTACCTTAACATCACCAGTGCCAGGCTCAGAAGCAACAACTGGTTTGTCTGGTTTACCAAGAATGCCTGTATCTAAACATATGTCAGTAGACTCACTCCATTCACCCAGACCTTTTGCATTAACTGCACGAACTTGAAATGAGTAGGATTTTCCTGGTTTGAGGGGAGGATTCATTCTCTCTGGTTCTAGGGTGGCGTAGTCACACAGCTTGCCACTTCTTTTATCTCTTTTCAAACGATAAAACCACTTCTCATGGTTTATACTGATGTGGTATTCATTCAATTCTTCTTGATTATTTCTGCGATCGTTCACTTTGATGTGCAGTTGAGGACCTTCCTGGTCTACGTGAGGTTCATCAACTATACTAGGCAATTCAAGTTGATACGAATCATCAGATGATGCAGGGTAGAATCCAGAATTTTGAGGCAACTTATTCCATTTCACCTGGGCGTAAATGGCATGTAAAGCATGGCTATTAATCTGCCTATAAACTTTTTTAAGAAGATCACAAAGCTCTTTCAAATTCTCAGAATTACTCTTAGTGTATGCTTTCACAAACCGCTTCACATTCCCTTCCTTCTTTATTGTTTCACACTGCATTGCATACCTCTCCAGTTTGCTATAGCTCTCATCAATTATTTTCTTCATTTCCTCGGGAACACCAGAATCATCATATCTGTCCAGTAAGTCTTGAGTGTCAACGATCGTATTACAAATCTCTTCTATGGTGTCATTTTCAGTACGCATACGCTCCATTGTAGAATATAAAGTAGAAAGCAAGTTTAGAAATGTCTTTAAGCATTCAAAACCCTCAAAAAATAATTTGGGTACTGCTACGACAGCCATTTTGATGACCAAAGACAGCTACCTCAACAGCTACAACACCGCTATCTATGGCAACTATGTACCGGTACACAGAACACTCATAGAATTATCACATGATTCCATAGATTACAATAGATTACATTATTATGAATGCAGCCTCATAGTATAGCTGTAATCAACATACAGATGTATCTGATTAAGATTACAAAAGTGCATGAAAACACAAACCTGACTTGATTTAATTGTAATAATTAATATATAAGTCCCACTATTGTAATTGTTAAAATCTAAACATTCTAGCTAGTAAAGCTGCGATTGTTCTTTGAGTGTCTCCTCCACACTCCCTCAATCCTGCAATGGCTTGTTCTCTTGTAAACCCAGCACTCATTACCCTCTGTATGTCATCCTCAGGGACCAACTGAGGGGGAGGAGAAGGAGGAGGAGCCTCACCAGTCCTCTCCTGATACTCTTGTTCTGATTGCTGTATCAACGAGGCTATCTCTCTGTCTTCATCTTCAATGATTCCTCTCTATGAAAGAGGACATGTAAATTCACATAATGTACATGGTTACACATATATAATGTGCATATACCTCTTCTTGCTTATGTTGTGCCATGGAGAGTTCCTCAACTTCTTTTTCAGACAAGAAGTGTGTCTCAGCTCCAGTGGTACCAACCCTCAGGACACCTTTACTCAAATCAACAATACACTGCATGTACATGAAGAGAAAAGAGAGAGAGAATACTTAAAATAATACTTGAACAAGCTACTTTATTTGCAATATTTGCTCATTCTTCATAAACTTTATCTTTCCTTGTGATTTATGTAAATTATATTCATGTAACAATTAAACTCCTTTACTAGGCCTCTTCTCGCTCTCTTTCACTCCCTTTCTCTCTTACTTGATGTCTCTTAAGCATATCCAGTCCCAGTATAAGCTCATGACTCTGATCCTCCAGTACCCTGAAGGAAGAAGCAAGATAATCCTGTCCAACCTGTACCTGGCACATGTGCACTACTCCTATAATCCTTTGTCTCCCTACCCCCACGGCTATCCCTGCTCCTCTCCTATCAACTAGTCTCATTACGTTACATCTCTCGGCACATTTAGTGTTCATGATAGTCATCTGTGCTCCAGTGTCCACCATAGCCTTCACACTGACTCCATTCACTTTCACTTGTACATAAAGCATAATGACCCGACTGGTGACAATCTCTGGATTGTACTCGAGTGCAGTTTCAAAGTTCTCTCTTATGTTTCTTTGGCGAATGTTCTCGGCTAGTCTTTCCTGGTATTCTGAGCTCATTGGGTCTAATCCTTCCAACTGCTGTCTCTCTCTCTCTAGCTCCTAAAGCAATCAAGAAATACATTGAATAACTAAAAGTGTATAATGAATATGATGATAGTGTTCTGAATAAGGATTAGAATAAAGCTGGCTGCTGTGAATATTAGGAGCTTGAAATTTCACTAGTTTGGATGTTTGCAAAAATAAAATGTAATTACACAAAATATTTTGGTATTTTAATTACATGTACATGTACTAATTGCTACATGTAATAAATATTACTTATCATTAATATTTATTACAAATTTACAATTAATTCTTCTCTATGGTAAAGTATTGCCTGCTTCACTATGTTAATGTCTCCAGTGGCAATGGCTTCGGCTAACTGAGGGCTCCGCTGTCTTAGAACGCTCATCTCCTCGGGGTTTGATAGAAAATGTTGCAGGAGGGTCTCGGGGTTGAAAGATTCTGGACCCCCCGGAGTCTGGATTCCTGATAATGGGGTCAATTCCATCTCCAGACCCCCTTCAGTGGAAGGAGGTGGGGCAGCATCAGGTTGAGCTCCTTTAATAATAGAAATAAATATATAAATTAATATTAAAATGGCCAATTTATAGTAAATTTAATACATGATGCATTCATTGCATCAAATACCAAAATCAGGCCAAAGTCCCTGTACTATAGTACATGGTCTCGGGTCAAATTTCGCCAAAATTGAAAAGGAGAAAATTCTCCATTTTTATAACTTTATCTGATGCATATACATGTTCTTATGTTGTGTAGAAAGTTTGAGCCAATTCCGATCAAAATTAGATTTTTTATGAATTTTTAAAGTTGCTCCAAAAATGCCATGTACTGTATTGTAGTGCTTGTCAGCTCATGAAGCTCATGCTGTTTAGCTCATTCAGCATGCTTAGTAGGAAACCCTAATATACATACTTGATTGTGACACGCTAATAGAGCTCCAGTCAATACTTGGTAATCCCGTTCCTGTTCCAGACGGTACGGAAGTCTGGGTCTGAGTCTGGCCAGTGGTGGGCGGGGCTTGTACATCCTGACGATTAGCAACCACAACAATATCTTTATCCTGCACTCCGAGAGACGTGAGAGTATTTTCTCCTTCGGCTCTTTCCCTCAGTTCTTGCATGTTGTGATAGAGAATGAGAGATCCTTGTGGTATGTTGGTCTCCATTGATAATAGAGCCTTGAGGTCGTTTAGTGGTAGCTCCTCGCTCACATCAACTGGATAGACATTGCCATCTATAGTACTGACCACTATCTGCATTGTAAAGAGAGAGAGACAAAATAACAAACAAAATTAATAATGATGATGATTTTTTGAAAGAAACAATGCCACAAAGATGATTAATTTTTTTAATTAAACGTTTTACAAAATAATTTTGAAAATTAGATAGATCTAGTTTAGATCTACGGTCTAGCCTACCGTAGAGTAACGGAGGTAGTTTACGGACACCTAACGTTTGGAAGGATCTCACTGGTTTTACGATTCCTTGATACTGGATGTGAGGTGTCCTTTGGAAAGCAGTGGGTCTACCAGATTCTATCAAGGGTCAGGCCACGCCTGACTAATTCTATCCAAGAAGGATTTTCAGAAATTCTTGTCCTGGGGATTTTAGGAATTTTTTAAAGGCTACCGGGTGGTGGAGTTAGTTAGCGGACAGGTGAGGCAGTCTCCGGACAGTGACAGAAATCGACCTTGTAGTGAATCCAATGACTTTTCTGAGGTAACTGAGTAATAAACTAAATAGCAATGATAGTAAGGATGAAATTTAATGATTTTTAGACTGGATAAGTTGCTGAAACTTGCTTAATAGAGGATATGCGTGCTAAGTATATTCATTGCAAAATAAATATATTCATTGCATACCGTAATAACTTTCAAGAAAAAAAATTAGTTCGTTGGATGTCAACTTTCCATTGGCAGCAATGGAGAAAAGATAGAAAAAGGCTTGGTACCAGAAAACCGCTCTGTATTTCTTAATAGCAATCTTTCAGGTGACTACTAAACCCTATTAGATCCTCAGGATGCTTTCTGAGCTTCCGAAAAAGGCCTCAAGAAGGTAGCAAGGCAAGAAAATGTGTTTTCCCCCATTGAACTCTTAATAAACTTGACGTCCAACATGGCGGCCAATTTACTGTGTGGGTTGGATATACAGTACTTAAAAGCTATGAATATGCTTAGCACGCATATCCTCTATTTTGAAGTTGGAGTGGTCATGCATGTATTGGTGGAGCTCTTTGGTATTGAGTATTTTCTCTAGCAGTACCAGAGAATTTTCATCACAAACTGTCTCTATAACCTTTTCCAAGTCTTCAGTCTTCTATTTCTCCCTTGTGTTTGCTGTTACTGTGTGATTATTATCACTGTCCGGTAACTGCCTCCGTCACCAAGGTGTATTTGCTCTTAAATAACTCTTACTACATTATTTATATATTGTTTTACATAATTCCATCAAATAGTGTAATTAATTTCCTTTGTATTGATATATAATGTTGGCATATTCAAAACTTTTAGTCTGCAGTTTCAAGCTGTTGAAGTTTTTTTGTATTTTAAGAGACATTTGATTATTTGGACTTAGCAATCGACCATAATCATTTGCAGTCAAATATAACATGGAATAGCTATTGCAAACTTGCTGAAACTGGTTCTAGCTGTTGCAGTAGGAGAGCTCTACCCCTCAGAAAAAAATTGGGTTTCTACTCCAATGTTTAGAATTTTTGATGGTACTTTGAACTTTAAGTGTCCGGATACTACCG
>NW_003546269.1:125047-128246 GCF_000090795.2 Amphimedon queenslandica | reverse complement strand
AAGCCTGTCTAAAATTAATTAAAAAAATTTTGAATTAAGGAGACAAGTTGCCTGTCTACTGACTTCACACATGCATGTACTATGCCTAAAACCCTTGCTGTGCACCCTATTAAGATCTGTCATTTATCATAACAACATGCTAAGCTTTATTAAGTTATCACACAACCACAAAAGATAGTAGTTCAACTTCCAAGTTAAAATAATACTGTTAATCATTACTGACTGATAAAACATTAATATGCAGAAATTAGGTTCAGCATAGTCTTCTTTTTCATTACTGAAGAGTTGACATCACAAATGCTTTCTTGAACCCTTGAGTACTTGTTATTACTTTAAGGATAGAGACTGGTCCACTTAGACCACATTCATTCAAAGCTGACACAAAGAAAATATAAGGCGTATTTGACTTAAGCTCTGGCACTTTTGAGAATATTTTGTTTTTATCCTCTTTGATTATTAAAAAAGTATCTTCAGCAGTAGCGTTTTCTTTCTTGTATCTTATCAGGTACTGGTGTACAAACTGAGGACCCTGCTTTGGTGGTTCCCAACTCAACTCTATTGTGTTTGACTCATCATCGTAGGTATATCTCACTTCTGCTGGTGCTCCTGAAACTGCAGGAGCAACATCTATTGTTTCACTAGGCTCACCCTCTCCAAATTTATTAATGAAGACAACACGGAGACGATGGTGTGCATATGGAGAACATTCTGTTAGGGTGAATTCATGAACATAAGCATCTGGGTTTTCAGGTATCTGAAAACTTTCAGATATCCAGTTACCTCCATTTTCCTTATCATGATACTGGCACAGCACATGAGTTACATGATTTACATACGTTTTTGGAATGTTGACCCCTACCTTAACAACATCAGTGCCAGTCTCAGAAACAATAACTGGTTTATCTGGTTTACCAAGAACGCCTGTATCTAAACATATGTCGGTTGACTCACTCCATTCTCCAAGACCTTTTGCATTCCTTGCACGAACTTGAAATGAGTAGCTTTCTCCTGGTTTAAGGGGAGGATTCACTCTCGCTGGTTCTATGATGGCAACGTTACCCTCTGTTAAAAGAAGTATACACTGCTTGTTTATACTGATGTGGTATTCAATCAATTCATCTCCATTATTTCTGCTATCATTCACTTTGACATGAATTTGAGGACCTTCGATAGATACGTCAGGTGTATCAACTTTACTAGGCAATTGAAGTTGACACTCAGATTGTGCAGAGTAAATTCCAGGATTTTGGAAAATTATTTTTTGATCATCGGAAAATTTTATTCGTTGGGTGGAAATGGCAAGTGTGGCATATGTATTAATTTCTTGATAAACTTCTTTAAGATTATCATAAAGCTCTTTGAGAACCTTGGAATTTTTATTATTGAATGCTTTGATAAATTTTTTGATCCGCCCCTGCTTAAATATCATCATACACAAGGCTGTATACCACTCCAGCTTGCTATAACTCTCCACGACTATTCTTTCCATTTTCTTGGCAAAACCAGCATCAGGATGATTTTTGTATTTATTTAATAAACTCATGACACACTCAATTGCTTGACATAACTCTTCTGCGGCCCTACTATCACGGCGCATTTGTTCTATTGTTGAATAAAGTTTATTAAGCAATCTTACAAGTCCTACAAGTGAGGATCCAACTCCAAGAACTAGTTTGGCTGCAACTATAGGTTCCATTTTGCACGACTACACTACTAGCAGAAATCGAATGCAACTGTTATTTATATAGACATCACACTATAGACCCATCCCAGTGTCACACCCACTGGATGGAATTTCATCGTCAAATCACAGTTCATCGGCTCCTAATTGTTTTCATAGTGTAATTTACTATTAATTTTTTTTACTGTTATTAGATCTATATAGAACTTTAATGAATTAAACACCCAGATCCAGTGATGTGGTATATGCTCATACAACGAATCCGGAGCTTATTTATTCCTTCTTGCAGCTACTCTTAATGCTTTCTTTTGTTTTTCATCAGTTAAAAACTGAGCTGGAAAGCTTGAGACCAGCATTCAGCACATACATGCCAGTATCCAGTGTGGGTGGCTATATGGCAGTGCAATTAGTGATTGTGATATGGATGATAGTCATAAGTATTTGTATTATAAATTTGCCTGGTAACATCTTACTACTGAACTCATATATATATATATAGAAATGAAAGTGACAAGTTAGCACTAAACCTGATTTTAATTTGTTCATTTTATGATGCTCAAAATTGTAGTGTACAAGTCATTGTCATGGTTACATATGCACATGATTGCAATTGTTACACATGATCACAGTAATGATATTAAGCTGCACTATTGCTATGGCAAGTTCTTTAATTTGCATGTTTTTAGACAAGAAGTGTGTCTCAGTCCTTGTATAGGTATAAAAGAGACCAGTTTATATTATTATTATTAATAGAATAGTAGCAAGCTTCTTTATCTCTCATCACCCACTCTCCTTCAGTTCTCTCTCGTGATGTCTTTTAGTTTTAGCATATTATGCAAGATAAATCCTTTATATCCAGTGTGCTAGTCATAATTATTACTTATAATCCTGTTCAAAAAGTATTCCTTCTTGGAGTATCCAACCTGGACCAACTACCTGCATTGATGACACATATGCACTAGCTACTCCTATAGCCCTACTTCAGTATTATTTTGAAATAATTTAGTAATGACTAAGACTAAAAGTCAAAGTTGATATGGCCCTATCCTCCCAAAATTTTTGACACATTCTCGTTTTTTTAGATATTATGCATGTACAAAGAAGAGTTTACATTAGTTCTGCTATGCTGTCCCATATGTACTACTCCTATTATCCTATAATGACTAAATAAGGCAAAAAAGTAGACTGTAAGTCAAAGTTAATAGCCCTATCCTCCCAAAACTTTGACACATTTTTGTTATTTTAGATGTTATACATTCACAAAAAAGAGTTTACATTAGTTCTGCTATGCTGTCGATACTAAAATCTAAACATTCTAGCTAACTTAGTTGCTATTGTTCTTTGAGTGTCTCCTCCAAATTCCTTCAATTGTGTTCCCCATTATCCTCTAGAATCAACTGAGGGGGAGGAGAAGGAGCCTCACCCGTCTTCTCCTGATATTCTTGCTCTGATTGCTGTATCAACAAGGCTATCTCTCTGTCTTCATCTTTAATGATTCCTCTCTATGAAAGAGGAGAT
>NW_003546269.1:119893-124675 GCF_000090795.2 Amphimedon queenslandica | reverse complement strand
ATATGCACTACTCCTATAATCCTTTGTCTCCCTACCCCCACGGCCACCCCTGCTCCTCTCCTATCCACTAGTCTCATTACGTTGCATCTCTCAGCACACTTTGTGTTCATGATGGTCATCTGTGCTCCAGTGTCCACCATAGCCTTCACACTGACTCCATTCACTTTCACTTGTACGTAAAGCATTATGACCCGACTGGTGACAATCTCTGGATTAAGTGCCATTTTAAAGTCCTTTCTTCTTTGACAAATGTTATCGGCTACTTTTTCCTGGTATTCTGAACTCATTGGGTCTAATCCTTCTAACTCTTGCATTTCTCTCTCTAGGCCCTACAGCAATGGAGATAAGGGGAGAGAAATTAAGCATGGCTATATAATCAATAAAATGATTTATTATAGCTGTTCGTAATGAGCATTAGAATAAGCTAGTTACTCATGCATGAATATTAGGAATGCAAAACACAAAATGAATTTATCTAATTTACATAAAAATTAATGCAATTGTGAATACATCAACATGTGAGCTTCTCTCTTATAGACGGTCTGATCAGCCCTAAAATGTCTATATTTTTACAATATCTGGCTGAGACATTTCATTCTTCCACCCACCTGTGTATTCGTGAAACAAGGGCAAAGTGGACGGGATCTCAGCTTTTAACTTAAATTGCCTTGTTTAATAAAAAATATTATTGTCTTATGTTATTTCACTATAAAACATTATAATTAATTTATGCAAATTATTACTATTATTATTATTATTATTATTATTATTATTATTATTATTATTATTATTACTATTATGACGAGATCATGAAAGAGGGAGAACCCAGAGGAGAGACAAAAAAAATGCAAACAAATAAGAGGAACAAAAATTATTATTATTATTACCATTAATTCTTCCTTATAATATTGCTTCACAGTGTTAATGTTTCCAGTGGCAACGGCTTCAGCTAACTGAGGGTTCTGCTGTCTTAAAATGCTCATCTCCTCGGAGTCCGATAGAAAATACTGGATGAAGGTCACTGGGTCGAAAGATTCCAGACCCTCTGGCTCCATTCCTAATAATTGGGTCCCCAGACCATCTTCAGTGGAAGGAAGTGGGGCAGTACCAGCTGGTTGCAGTCCTTGAATGATAAATATAATATTAATGTTTTAAAATCACCTAGATTTAACTGTAAATTAAATGCACTGCAGATGTATGTACATACTTGATTGTGATATGCTAATAGGGTTCCAATCAATATTCGGTAATTCAAATTTAATTTCTAAAGTCTGAGTCTGGCCGGTGGTGGGCGGGGCTCGTACGTCCTGACGATTAGCAACCACAACAATATCCTTATCCTGCACTCCGAGAGACGTGAGAGTATTTTCTCCTCCGGCTCTTTCCCTCAGTTCTTGCATGTTGTGATAGAGAATGAGAGATCCTTGGGGTATGTTGGTCTCCATTGATAATAGAGCCTTGAGGTCGTTTAGTGGTAGCTCTTCGCTCACATCAAATGGATAGACATTGCCATCAATAGTACTGACCACTATCTGCATTGTAAAGAGAGAGAGACAAAATAACAAACAAAATTATTTTGGATATTGCCACGAAGATGAATAACACATCTGCATACATTTGCGTGTTGATGAGAGTGGGTGTACAAGCAGTTTACGGTATACCGTAAATATTCTTACATGTGTGTAATTTTTTCTTATTCTTTAATTTAAAAACGTTCAAAATGCCTGACTATCTTGGTAAAGATCAAAGAAGAACTAAAGAGGGTGAAGACGAGGAAGAAAAGCCAATTACAAGTGAGAGAGGACCTTTACTTTATTTATTTATTTTGTTTTTAGGTCTTGACGAAGGAGACATTCAAATACTCAAGACTTATGTAAGATTTTATTTTAATTATTTTAATTAATTACAAACCACACCCACAATTTTCAAAAATAAAAGTAAAAATTTTTTGCGTTTTATGTTATCAGGGAACAGGTCCTTATGCAAAGCCGATAAAGAAGATAGAAGACGACATACAGGATCACATAAAGAAAGTGAATGAGTTAGCAGGGATAAAAGAGTCTGATACTGGACTGGCGGTACCTTCACTTTGGGATCTTCCTGCCGATAAACAAGCACTCCAGAGTGAAGAACCTTTACAAGTAATATAGTACAGTATATCCTCAAATAAAAACCTGATAAAATAAAGTATTAATTAGAAGAAATACGAGCCTATTTATTATACATTAAGTATAGGAGATACATCAAAAATAAGAAATTAAAAATGAGAAATGGAAGTCCAGGCTTTTATTTAAGGATTTACAGTATTTGCAATCCTCTCCTACTCTTTCTTCTCTTGTGCAGGTGGCTAGATGTACTAAGATCATTGATGCTGATACTGATCACCCGAAATACGTGATTCATGTTAAGCAATTTGCTAAATTTGTCGTTAACTTGCACAAGAACTTAGCACCTACTGACATAGAGGAAGGGATGAGAGTTGGGTGAGGGATTAAATATATAAAAATTTTATAAAAATTAAATAAATTTTTAATAATTTTTTTAGAGTTGATAGGAACAAATATGAAATTCATTTACCACTACCACCAAAGATTGACCCCACAGTCACCATGATGCAGGTATTTTTTATACTAAAACTTGCACATACATGTACATCTACAATTCACATATATGTACATGTAGAATTTCTTTTTGTTATTTTAGGTTGAGGAGAAACCTGATGTCACTTATGGCGATGTTGGCGGCTGCAAAGAACAAATTGAGAAACTTAAAGAAGTCGTAGAAACACCACTACTCCATGTAAGCAAGAAATTACTAGTGTACAGTGCAGAACTTCTCTCTCTCTCTCTCTCTCTCTCTCTTTGTCTCTCTTTCTCTCTCTCTCTAGCCTGAAAAGTTTGTTAAATTAGGTATAGAGCCGCCGAAAGGCGTCCTATTATTTGGTCCCCCTGGTACCGGTAAGACCCTGTGTGCTCGTGCAGTTGCTAACAGAACTGATGCTTGCTTCATACGGGTCATTGGGTCAGAACTAGTTCAGAAATACGTCGGAGAGGTACAGTAATACCCTGTCATGTGATATCATATAGTGCTTTACTTTCATGGAGTTAAACTTTAGTGTAAAAATGAGTTTTTTTATTGAAATATTGTTCTTATATAACATTAATATGTATTCCACACACTACACTGTCTATGTATCTTAATTTTCCCGCCTTTTTTATTATTCAAAGGGTGCCAGGATGGTGAGGGAGCTATTCGAAATGGCTCGTACGAAAAAAGCTTGTATCATATTCTTTGACGAAATTGATGCCATCGGAGGTCAGTGATTCTAATTAATGCCCTCTATTCTAATTAATGCCCACCATTAAGAGAGCAATAGAATGTATGTTATGTTACTCAGCTACTAGTAATGGTCCATGTAATTGCTTATAGCTTCAAGTTATGCTAGTTTTGTAATTATATATCAAAGTTTGGTAATCATCATTCTGTCTCTATTACAGTATTTGTCAGTATAGCCTATAGCTACGTCGTACATGTACGTACAGTACATATGAGTGTGAGTGTGTGACTCTTTCTTGTCTGATAATGTGTTCCATTAGCCTACAGTCATCACTTGTTATCATTACTATCACTCTCCTACATGCATTGCCCCAGGGAGTTTATTAATGCACTGCATCTAGTATCAGTATCAGTCTATACTGTGTAGTAGTTGCTCTGTTGTTCATAGTAGGTTAATGACCAGTAAATGGTCAATATTTGAAAATGGCCAGGAGAGAATTTTTATTGGAATATCTGATGCATATACATGTTCTTATGTTGTGTAGAAAGTTTGAGCTGATTCCGATCAAGATTGGATTTTTTACGAATTATTGAAGTTGCTCCAAAATCAAGCCAAAATCCCTGTACTATATAGTACATGGTCTCGGGCCAAATTTTGCCAAAAATGACAAGGAGAGAATTCTTCATTTTTATGATTTTATCTGATACATATACATGTTCTTATATTGTGTAGAAAGTTTGAACTGATTCCGATCAAAATTGGATTTTTTACGAACTTTTAAAAGTCTTTCCAATGAATGAGAATTTGCATTAATCTTGCGCTTGTTCTAGTGGGTGTGGCCTCAGCCCGAGAGATGTGATATGAGAGTGTCTGATGATTTATAATGCTTGACCTACTGACTGTCTGGTATTTACATTAGCTTCTAATTATACACATGTACATGTATCAAATTTTAATTTGAATATAACGTTACTTAATTTTAAAAGGGACAAGATACAGTGACGGAGATGGGAGCAGCAATGAAGTCCAGCGGACTATGCTTGAGCTAATAAACCAGTTGGACGGGTTTGAGCCTCGGGGTAACATCAAAGTACTAATGGCCACCAACAGGTACGAATAATGATAAAGGGTGTGTTACTTTGTTTCTCTTTAGACCGGATACATTAGATCCTGCTTTATTGAGACCAGGTCGTGTGGATAGGAAAGTTGAATTCGGACTACCTGATTTAGAAGTATGAGGAGGAGGGAGAGAGAGAAGTAGAGAGAGAGAAGGAAAGAGAGAGAGAGAGAGAGAGAGGGAGGGAGGGAGAGAGAAAGAGGTGAGGAGAATGAGAGAAAGATCAAAGATCGTATCAAATATTATATCCAGCTGCAAGTAAATGTGATATCATTGTATAAAGTTGTACTTGTGCATGTTCATGTACATTACAGGCACGTATTAATATTTCATTATTCTCACGTTAGCATTTTAATTGTTTTTGATGATGGAGCGTGACTTTGTAGAG
>NW_003546269.1:114482-116679 GCF_000090795.2 Amphimedon queenslandica | reverse complement strand
TCTCTTCTATTATTATCTACTCTTGGTATAATATATGTGTGTATATCCATAGTCACGCAACTTAAACTAATTAAAGCTTTTACTCGCTCTCTTTGACTCAAATTCCTCTCCTAATTCCCCCTCCATTACTCATTTCCTATATCAACTGACCCCTCTCTCTTATTTGATGTATCTAGACACTCTTCTTAGCTTTAAAAGGCCAAAGCTTATACTGCTACATGCTCTTTCCCTTTCCCTCTCGTTACATGGTCCATTGTCTTCGGTCTACCTTTTATAGTAACCTTTTATGTGTCGCCTTACTTTGTGAATTCTGTTTGGCCATTCCTTCAAAGGCTACAAAACTAGCTTGCATGTAATGATGGTATTTTGTATACATGTGCATGGCATGCTTTTAACATGTGCAGTGCATGCACTGTATTTAAATACAGCATGCTTTTCTCATGCATAAGTATATGTACAGCTATGTATTGTAGTCGGTGTGTCATTTTTGAAATTAGCAGCTGTTTCATGAACATTATGTAACATAATTTATTATTATTATTCCACATATTTTGTCTCCTTTGAGGTGTTCGTATGATAATTACCCTACCCTGAATCTCAGGGTTATACTTATAGAAGGTGTAATTACCTGTGTACATGTACATGTATATGCATGTATCAGGTTAATATATTTTTAGCAATAATTATAGTCAAACCTGTTTATTCCGGACACCTTGGGACCCAATAATACCCTAGCTCCTGATTATGAACCTGTCCTTATTTCAGAGGTTCATTAATACACATTACTATTGTATTGGTACTGATACTACCCCTCCTCATTATAGAGGCCTCCTTATTTTAGAGTGTCCACAATAGCAGGTGATACTGTACTAATTACTGCATATTTTTACTGATTTTTCATACATTCGAATAAGCAGCTGGTTCCAATTAGTTGTTTAAAATTCAATAATGAAAACAATAACGGAATTATTTTCATGTACATATGCAAATCATATTAAATTTGATCCACCCAATCGTGTATGTTCATATGCAGCTGTAATGTCCATTCAAACTAATAACCAGTCACTATAGTGTGTAGGGACTACTGACGCCAGCCAATTAAACCCACTATTGTTAGTTTACTGCATTTCATTACGTTTATATATTGTTATTCTTAGCGAAAGGCGTCCCAGCCATGAAGATCAGTTTAATCTAGTTAGGAACACTTGATCTGAGGCTGTAGTTATGCTGGGTGTGCTCTTGCCTTTCTAATCAACACATTGGTATTATGTGAAGTAATGGGGAATTCTGTCTGTCTGTCTGTCTATACGTAGCAGTGACCTGACATACCATTAGGTGTCATAGCGTGACCATTATTAAATTCTGATATCTTTATTCTATATTATTTCTTCTTTTTATTTGATTTTCTCTCTCTCTCTCTCTCTCCTACACTCTCTCTCTCTCTCTCTCTCTCTGCTTTCCTAATCTTACAATAAACTAGATATTATGGTCTATATATTATACATGTCTGACTGTCTGTCTCACAGCTAGCTGATATTAAAATGTGTTGATTCCCTCCTTACCTTATAAATTATTTATCCATGCAGTTTAAATGATTCTCATAGCAGCTGTTACTGACCATTGTTTCTGGGCGTGTTTGTATGTACATGTACATGTACATGTATCTAATTGGCACATGTACATGTACAACTAGTGAGAGGTAAATTCTCAGGATAATCCATACATGTGTCCTGTCATCCACACACATGATTTCTCGTGTGCACAATAATATTGTCATATGTTGCTAGGATCTTATAGTAATATCTCATGCGTGTGTGTGTGTGTGTGTGTGTATACATGTATTTTCATAAATATTTCTGTTGCTAGGCTCCTGTAGTGATAGAAGAGAAATGATCACACATAAGGAGCGTGTCTTAAATATTATAGTAGTCACAGTCTGCATGTACATGTATGCCTATTATATCTATTGCGTGTCCTTTTCTTGGTAGAGTATTCTTAGTTGGTGTCTGGGTTTGTTTAATTTATACAAAATTGATTTTTTTGCTATAGCTCCAAGGCTTTAGGCTGTGGGTTTGTTATATCATGTACACTGTGGTATGAGTGTTTGTTTGTGCGGTAGTTGAGAGTGTTCTTGGACTGTGACTTGTTTTTAAAACCCGGTTTAGAGAACCCAGTTTTTGTATGGAGCCTTTACATG
>NW_003546269.1:101746-114050 GCF_000090795.2 Amphimedon queenslandica | reverse complement strand
AGAGAGAGAGAGAGAGAGAGAGAGAGAGAGAGAGAGAGAGAGAGAGAGAGAGAGAGAAGGGGGAGAGAGAGGGGGGAGGGGTGAGACAGTTAGGCAGTCTAAAAGAGTGATGGCCACTTAGATATTTATTTAATTCTCAAGTCCATTAATTGTCTTAATGCATTGAATACAATAAAATGCCCGCGAGAATCCCTTTATAAGAGTTGGTGTGTGTATTTCTACATGTAACTGTGACTGCATGGTGACATAACAGGAGGTTTGTTGGTCACAAGAGGCGTGTGTTCCCATGTTATGGTGCATGTTATGGTCATGTTAATGGTCAGATAGCCCTGCAGCCCTCTGTTGTGATAGCTTATTGAATTAGGATGGTTTATGGGGTAGCATTTGCACCTGAATCTTTGTTGGAATTGAGCTTTAATTTGTAAGTGCAGTGGCTTCATTCTGATGCAAATTGGAGCCAAAGACCCTGTACTACAGTACATGGTCTCAGGCCAAATTTTGCCAAAAATGACAAGGAGGTAATTCTCCATTTTATAACTTTTTCTGATGCATATACATGTTCTTATGTTGTGTAGAAAGTTTGAGCTCATTCCGATTAAATTTGGATTTTTTACGAATTTTTAAAGTTGCTCCAAAATTGGGCCAAAGTCCCTGTACTATAGTACAGGGACTTTGGCCAAATTTCACCAAAAATGACTAGGAGAGAATTCTTCATTTTTTTAACTTTTTCTGATGCATATACATGTTCTTATGTTGTGTAGAAAGTTTGAGCTCATTCCGATTAAATTTGGATTTTTTACGAATTTTTAAAGTTGCTCCAAAATTAGGCGATCACAGCATCCATGCGCTATATTATAGTACAGGATATATTCTCAAAATGGCTCACACTCTTAGTCCATATGTACATGTACTTATTATTTATAGGCGGACATTGTTATTTTGTATACAATTACACCTGAGAAGATGCACACAGACATTCCCAGACTAGCTCTACCTTTGATTATAGTGGAGGAATGATATTTCATTGTTCTGTTCATGATCAGTTCAAATTGAGGCAGCAGCTGTCACAGGGTGGGCTTGCCACTGTATAGTAGCAATGTGTTTCAAATTGTACAATATATAGTATGTGGACATTCCTTACTTTGAAAGCTTATGGCACTCCTCCATCTTCAAAGAAGTTTACTCTCACTCTTACTTTCTCTCTCTCACACACATTATAATTATTATGTTTATTTTTAAAATTCTTTGTCCCTCTCTCTCTCTCTCTCTCTCTCTCTCTCTCTCTCTCTCTCTCTCTGTTGCTTGTACAAACTAACTTAATTGGACTGATAATTGCCATGGTAACAATTACATTTCTCATCATTAAATTATAATTGCATAATAGCATCACAATAAGTTGTGATAAGATCAGTATTCTCTTAATCTGCTATTGGCTATTGTACTATTGTCCGTATAAGTAATGTTTTGTGTCCTACCAGCCATTTTGGCATGTCTATAGTGTACATGTACATGTACATGTATGTTTTCTCCTCCAGGTATTATCATAATCATCTTGTTTGGTGATGAGTGTGTGTGTGTATAAATATCATATCATGTACATTAAATGTTACTATAAGCATATGAGAGCCTTGAAATTGTACTTATATTTCTGCTCTCTCTCTCTCTCTCTCTCTCTCTCTCTAGGGAAGAACACACATATTTAAGATTCATGCTGCTAAAATGAGCGTGGAGAAGGACATTCGCTATGAGTTATTGGCTAGACTATGTCCAAACAACACTGGTACATTAACTACACACACACACACAGTATTACTGAATGTACATGTACATACATGTACCCCTACTACTATTATAATAATAATACATTATAACGTGTCCTGATCTACTCTGCTATATATGTACATGTATTTCTTAATACTTTCTATGCTTAATGTACACACAATACTTCACTGTTGTGGTTGATTAGCGACAATTGTATATGTACATGTATTTATTTTATTTACCCTGGGTGTACTCCGGTATTTTCTAGTAAAGCCTCACACAAGCGCCCGCAGATTTGAGGCCGACGAATGTACATGTACATGTACGTCACGCATGCACACAGAGCACCTTCTGTTACACTACTCACAGTTTATATTGAATTATGTTTCTGCCCACAATTTAATAGAATTAATTTATTTTGTCATGTTTCTTGTATACTTGTCACTTACTATTGAGTATATGCATAACAGTAATGCGATATTATTGGTTCTTATTATTATTGTTGTATTGTTGTATGTTAGCGATGTACTCGTTGCAGCTGGACGATTCCCGCCTCAACTCAATTATGCTTTAGTTGTACGTGGGTCTTGTGTTCCGCAACAAGACAACAACCCTTGTTGTTGTTATTGTTGTTGTTGTTGGTATGAGCGTCAGTTTTATCGTCTCTTGTGACTCCGGCAACTTTTTGTCTCTTTCGTCTTTTAATTAAACCTTTTCGTTTTTATTCTTTATGTGCAGTATAGCCTCTATAATAAGGACATCTTTATAATGAGGACATTTTGTAATTGGTACAGATCTATGCGAAAGTACCTTTGATATAAGGACAACTCTATTAAGGACAGGCAGTGTGGGCTCAATGGTGTCCTTAATAAAGAGGCTACACTGTACATGTATTAAGGACAGGTAGTGTGGGCCCAACGGTGTCCTTAGTAAAGAGGCTACACTGTACATGTATTAAGGACAGGTAGTGTGGGCCCAATGGTGTCCTTAATAAAGAGGCTACACTGTACATGTATTAAGGACAGGTAGTGTGGGCCCAATGGTGTCCTTAATAAAGAGGCTACACTGTACATGTATTAAGGACAGGTAGTGTGGGCCCAATGGTGTCCTTAATAAAGAGGCTACATTATACAGTACAGGTATCTAGAATATAAACAGTTTCCAGTGTAGACTGGTGCTTACAATTCTTGTTATACTGAAGGCGGTAATAATCGTCACTTGTCACATATTCTTTAAACAATATGTTCCATCAAAGTTTGATAAGAATTTCGATTATTGCTTCAACATGTAATGCATTTAGCAGCTACATATATGTGTGTGTTTGTGTGTGTTTGTGTGTGTGTGTCTGTGGGATATTTCCTTATCACTCATTGTTAATGTGTTTATACTCTGTATGGGATTATTCATTGAGTCATGGAGTGTGTGTTATTTTGATTGACTGGTCTATCTGTCTTCTCTTGATTTTTGATATGTCTTTGTAGTGAATTATGTAAGGATCAACTTATTTAAAGAATGTCTTTTATTATGGGAGAAAGAGGGGGGGAGAGAGAGAGAAAGAGAGAGAGAGAGAGAGAGAGAGAGAGAGAGAGAGAGAGAGAGAGAGAGAGAGAGAGAGAGAGAGGGAGGGAGGGAGGGAGGGAGGGAGAGAGAGATGGTATATGTTGTTGATTATATAGACTATAGTAATACAAAGTTTTTTGTTTGATGCATTCACGTCCCAATCACTTAACACATTATAAATTATTATAAATTATGTTGATTAATTGTTTTCCTACTACCAGCATATCTCAGATTTTATCATGTCTACCTGCTCCCCCTCTTTGCTGGTGGTGGGCAAGCATAATTAAATACACAGTTTGATTTTATTCACACGAGAGAGCAAACATGTCTTCTCTCCCTCTTAATCTCAGTAGACATTAGGTCAGTTCATACTTTTAGTAATTGTCAGTGGATGTTCGCTATATCTTTCATCTTACTCCCTCCTCGCTCTCTCTCTGTCTCAATTTTACATACCCCGTCTTGTTTATCAAATTATAATACTCTTGTTAAGCGTCTGTGTCTTTCCTAGTGGTCATTTTATGCATATTTAAACTAATTCTGTTCTCACTCTTAGTACATATTTGTTTCTACCTGTGGGGCCAATTATCTTACGATGCTTTATATAATTATAATTTAATACCTGCTGCATGGATAATTGGTCTTACACTCGAATAGGTATTTGACCTTTTGACTAAATTGTTTATATTTTATTAGAAATGGTATGCTTTTATTATTATTATTATTGAGAGTGTTGCTGCATGGTGACAGCTGCCTCTGATTTAAAATCATGTTACTAATTTTAATAATTCTATGTTTGGCTTAATAACCCTCTCTTTTTGTCCCTCTGTTTTTACTCGTGTATCCATGTACATACATGTACATGTATTTATGCATGTATGTGTGTGTGTGTGTGTGAATCGTAATGTCATTAATTTAATATTTGATATAAATATTGTCCTAAGTACTAAATGGATTTGTCTATTAACGCATGTTGAATGTGTATGTATTTTTCCATGTGGACACAAGTGTGACATACTAATCACTGCATGTACTGTAGGCTGTGTATGTTGTGTTATGGTTGTGTGTGTTTCTTCATGCCCATGTGAGGTATGGTGTCCATTTAATTCGATGCGTGTTAATGAAATGTGACCAATAATGGGATTGTATCCTAGTGTTTGTCATCCTCCGTCTTGTAGCATGAGTAATGTGTACTCTCCCACTGGTATCCGTCTTTCTTATTAAATTCTCTTTCTATCTCTCACTCTCTGTCTCTGTCTCTCCCCCCCCCTCTCCCTCTGTCTCTCTCTCCCCTAAAGGTGCTGACATTAGATCTGTTTGCACTGAAGCTGGCATGTTTGCAATAAGAGCAAGAAGAAAGGTGTCGCCATTATTTTTAAAGAATATTTTACATTATTTTTATTATTAATTTTAGACTGCCTCTGAGAAGGATTTTCTAGACGCTATCCAGAAAGTCATAAAATCCTACGCAAAGTTTAGCTCCACCCCACGCTACATGACATATAACTGAGCTTGGGGCTAAGCTTTGGAAGAAGAAACTTCCTATCTTATCTCATAGATGTATCATTAATTAATTAACACTAATAATAATAGTAATAATAATGTGATTAATCAGATGAATTATTCATGAATGAAGCAGTATGGCTTCACTGCACAATTTATAAGCTGGCAGCGAGTGAGGGATTTTAGCAGGAAGCAAAACTTAGCAGTAACGCTTAAGTCGCCTCTCTCTCTCTCTTTTGCAAAGCCCAAGGAATCTTTATTCATTGACGTACAGCTACAAAGAAATGGCCTTCACCAGTCTTGCTACAGCAGTCTGCCTCTTGATGGTCTTCAATGGCTGCCTTGCCAGTTGGTGGTAAGTTTTCTTTCCTCTTTCTCTCTCTAACGATCAGATATTCAATATTGTTATACAAACCCGTTAACATTCTCTACTCTACTGCATATTGTAGCACGTACTTGTAGTCCATGCAGCAAAGTGGTGGCTTTTGTAGTATAGCTGCAAGTGACCCTTTTACACCTCATGTTGCATGGAGTGGTTTGGTTATATAACTGTTTGTATTGCAAATAATTATCATTTATACCTACAAGGCAGTACACTCTAGCTAATGGGGGGGCTGGTGATCTTGGGAAAAGGATGCTTTTGTGTTGATTTCTTGCTTGTGCTTGGTCTAGTCCAATCACCACTTGTTGATGATCCTTGCAGTTCATATTGCAGTCTGCTCTGCTGCATGCACTCTTGCATTCATGCATAAGCTATACTCAAAGCAATACTTGATCATTATCGCATTCACGCTAATACTTTTTGCTTGTACGCTGTTCATTCGTGTCGTTATGTCACCTTCACTTTCAAAACATTCTTGTAAAGAGCGAAAAGCCTTTACCTCTTTCATATCCATTGGGTTACATGTACTATTTGTTCTTTCAATGTGTGGCTTCATAAGTGTATGGACAAGTGGGAGAGGGGTGTGAGTCAAAGACAAAGGCAGGGTGTCACTACATTACTATCATCATTAATGCATGACAGTATCTTTAGTGTGGTTCCTGTAGGAGGTGGCTTGACTCTGTTTGAACCATAGAATTAATGTGACCTTTGTCTATTATGCCTTTTCTCATTCTATCACTGAAGTTGTGACGCTAAATTATTGCGTGTTCTTTTCCAAACAGACTAATTGTCCACTATATTGAGTTACCCCTTTAGTTCCAATTACTTGCTTATAGCGACACTACGCACCTCTTACGCCGTGTGTGGCATGTTTTTAAAATACCTATCGCATGTTAATTGTTGCAATTTGAATAAGATTAGGTTCTTTACTTTGAAGTATGATTCTCTCTCTTTCTCACTCTCTCTCTCTCACTCTCTCTCTTTCTCTCTCTCACTCTCTCTCTTTCTCTCTTCTTAGGTCACTTGGTGTATACAATGATTTAAGCGAACGTGTTGTTGATTCAACTCCTTGCGAAAGTCTTACCAATATACTCAACTCCTCCCAGCAAACATTCTGCAATTACAACAGGAAGATTGTCAACTCCATTGCTATTGGTACCAGACGTGGTATCGTTGCCTGCCAGCAGAACTTTGCGAACTGGAGATGGAACTGCACTACTTTCACTGGGGAGAATCTTTTCGGAGCTTTTGTGAAAAATAGTGAGTTTAAAAGCATTCTCAAAGTGCAATCTTTTACTTGACGATTAATATAATTTTTGAAAGGTATACGTGTCACAGTGGCTTTATCATTATTGTGTTAGCTCATTACCATTATCTGTTTTTGATCTTTTATGTACCGGAACCTTAACAAATGCAAAGCAGATCACGTAGCTTTATTTATCTAATTTAAAAGCGACGGTAGTTTATGGTTTTGCCTTCATGCCTAATGATTCAAGCTTTCAAATATTGTTTCGTAAATAGCTCGGTAGTCTGAGGGATTAATTAAGGATGCCTATAAGTCTCTTAGTTTGTGTCTCCTCTGAATAATTACCAAGTGACAGTGTAAACACGGGCCTATGTTGGGTTGAGGACTGGTTGCCATTATTAGGTTTCTGTAGAGCCACACACCACCACCTCCTGTTTGTTTGTGTATTGCACCTCCTTGAAAGTATAGGAGCATGTCTTGCAGAGCAAGTGTCTCTATCTTTTGCTAATGGTCATAATGCAGTCTCCTTTCTAAGAGTTTATTTGTAATTTTTTTTGTCTCGTTTTATTGGCAAACAACTCAGCCAGCCTATAGTAATAGCCTTGTTTGTTAAAAACATTTCTTATCCCTTAAGTGATTGACTGCATGACTGGACTTTACTAAGAGTTTAATGATGCATAACTAAAGCTCAAGGAATGAGCTAGCATATGTATGTGTGTGACATAATAAAATGTGTTTATAGTTAATTCAATTAGCTATAAACTCTTGAGACTAATCCTAATACTCCCTCAGAATTCTTCCCAGCACTTTACCGTTGGAGTAGTTTTGATTGCTGCATAGAACGCATTGAAAGCTAACCACCACTTGATTGTTTCCTCCTTTATAAATATACTGCATTCTACAATATTTATTATAAGCCGTCAGTTTATTACTTTCTTTATCCCTTTCTCTTTCTCTAGATACTAGAGAGAC
Organism: Amphimedon queenslandica; assembly: GCF_000090795.2. Lineage (NCBI taxonomy): Eukaryota > Metazoa > Porifera > Demospongiae > Haplosclerida > Niphatidae > Amphimedon > Amphimedon queenslandica. Next base: position 106,629 of record NW_003546269.1, on the reverse strand, counting down.
AGCAGTAATTAATGCTCTTCTGACTGCTGGAGCTGAGAGACAGATTGCTCTCGATTGCAGAGATGAGAAGCTTCCAAACTGCACCTGTCAGATCAATGGCGACAATGGAGTCGTCAATAGTACTTTTTTCCTTTACGAATGTTCCTTTGATATCGCTAAAGCTCATGATATCATGTCAAAGTTTCTCGAGACCCCAAGCAATGACGATACTGCAATAATAGCTGAGCATAATCACAACGTAGGATCAAATGTAAGTACTTAAAATATCTATATTTTATTTATTTATTTTTTTTTTTATTGTAGCTTGTTGGCCAGAGGTACAGAAAGTGTCGTTGTACCGGTTTTTCTGGCTCCTGTTCTGTCCAGACCTGCTACTTTGCTTCCCCAGATATTGATACCATCGGCCAAAGAGTCCGCGAGAAGTACGGATCTTCTGTTGAAGTAACCGTAAATGCCAGCAACAGTGCCTTGCAACCAGTCGTCCAGACAATCAACAACCACGACAACGAACTGGTCTACTTGAAACGTTCCCCGACATTCTGCAATCAAGACACAACGTATGGGATCCTGGGCACTGTTGGTCGGCAGTGTAGCAATAATCTCAGTGATCCGGACTCCTGCGATATTATATGCTGTGGGCGTGGTCATATAACCGTGACTGCGACACAGCCGAAGCAGTGCTGTTCGTTTATCTACTGTTGTCGCATCGAGTGCCAGGATTGCGGAGAAGAAACTTTCACTGAGTACTTTTGCAAATGAGAGAAGAGGAAGAGTCTATTCACAAGAACATGGCAATCTCTATATCTCTCCCACTCTCTCTTTCATGCACTTCCATTAACTATGTACATAATCATTATTATGATGATAATAAGGTTTTCCTCTGTTCTTCTGTTGCTTTTTTGTTTCGTTAACTGACTTGAGTGCTCTTTATTTACCCCACAGGGCACGTTTTATTTTTCGTCTCATTAACTATTCTTCATCACTTTACTAATTATTTTAAAATAAATAAAATACTTACTCAAGTTCAAATGTACAATAATTATAACTATCAGCCTTGGGCGTGGCTAATTAATAACATTAATTAAAAGATATGAATATCGTTTCAGTTTCAGGGCTGTGCTAGCTGCTAATGGAACGATTTACATTCCACCGCATGTGGGAGAAGTTGTGAAAAATACAAACCATCCATATTATCCCCTAGACACTAGCAATGATAAAGCAACAATTAACAGAGCATTTAGCGTGTGGAGTAATAGTATTTTCGTGTAGTTTATACACGTACACGAGGACATTATTAAATATTACATATTAAATTATAGGCTATAGGAAGGAGGTAGGAGGGGTGTAGATCCCTTGCTGCTTGAAACTGAAGAGTGTTCATGGAAGGAGAGAGAGAGCAGGAAGAGACAGCCACTGCCTCTAGACCAGCGGAGCAAGCTAAAGACGTAAGAGGGAGGGAGGGGAGAGAGAGAGGGCGAGGGACTGCCTTGGTTTACAGACTACAAGAGATTGTTTGCGGTTGTTGCTTCATTTTCGCTTTCAGACTGTCTGAGCACGCGACGCCATGCTTCCTCCCTTTTGCCTTCCCTCTTTATATCCTTAACGGAACTTGTACTAGAATATAAAAGGGAGAGAGGGAGAGGGAGGTCTGCTGGAAGGAGATAAAGACTTTGGGACCTTGATAAGCCTGCAATTGACCTTGGAGGACCTGTGTCAGTTTACCTCTTCTGTTTGCTTCCAGAGATATACAGCCAACTGCTCCTTTCTCCAAGACTTCTCCTTCTCCCTCCTTTTTTCAATTTGCAAAGAGAGAGAAAGAAAACAAACTTGGAGAGAAGATTTTAAAAAACATGTCTCTTGTGCAAGCTTCAGCACCCTCTTATAAAATTGGCAGCACTAAAATGCAAGAAGGAATGGTGAGATGCCTTATTAACTTAATAGGATTTGGAGAGGAAAGGAGAGAGAGAGAGGGAGGGAGAGGGATAGAACCAGGGTGGAGGAGGAGGGTAATGGGGGTGAGGAGTGATGCCTGATTGTGATAATAATTTACTTAACACCTTTCTGAAATGCAAATACCTATAGTATTTCCATCACCCACTGTGTATTGCAACCTATTACATAATTAGATTTAGAACAAGAGCTATTCTAACACTATAACAGTATTGTGGAGGCTTAAAACAATTGCATGTGTGTATTATTACCACTCCTTGCAGTGATTATTAAATATGAATGTTATACCTTATTATTGATGGCTGCTAGAGTAGATTACTGCTCGATTTAGGCGGTTGCTCGGTCTTTAGCACTTTCACTTTCATTTTGTTTGTGTATTGAAACAGTAAACAACATGTAAACCGCAAAACAACTTCAAGTTTCCCTAAAAATCTTCAACAACCAATTGTTATAACAGTCCAATATCTAAGAGGATTAGAAATTGTCTTTTTCTGGAAGCTTTTTCTTGTCATGTTTTGTTTGCTCTTTTTGTCTTTCTCTCTTTCTTGTTGATTTATTTATTTCGTGATAATTATTATAATTATTATTATTATTATCCTAGCTATGAATATGAGCTTCGGTGTTTGTTATTTTATTGAATGTATACTTTCAATATTATCTTAATTTGTTGCTGGGAGAAAGAAAGAGAGAGAGAGGGAGGGAGAGAGAGAGGGGGGGAGAGAGAGAGTGTAGAGAGAGAGAGAGGGGGAATAGAATTTTAATTGAGAAAGTTTTAAAGGGATTTTTGCAATTAGTGAGGGGCTTGGGGGGAAAGAAAGGGAGAGAGAGAGAGAATGAAATGCATGTAACTAGGAAAGGTTGTATTTAGTTGCATTCTGTTACGATAGTTAATTTAATAAGGTGATTAGTAAGCTTGTTTCCTTCACCTTAACGGCTTGTTTGGATATTATAATACATTTACTGCGTTACTTTCTTCCTCTTGTTTTCCCTCATCATCTCTCCCTTTCCTTCCCCCCCCCTCTCTCTCTCTCTCTCACTCTCTCTCCCTCTCTCTCTCTCTCTCTCTCTCTCTCTCACTCTCACTCTCTCTCTCTCTCTCACCCATTACAGTATACTGACCATTTACAATCTTCTACACATCATTCAGAGTTGCCAGTTTTGCTCAAGCTGGATCACTCACCATCACCAGGTATGTACATGTATTATACTTACAACACATTCAAAATATTCCCCCATGCACTCTGTAGGATTTATGATGATGTGTGTTGCTTGCTTGTAGACATTATTGTCCTCCCTCCCTCTCTCTCTCTCTCTTAGCCATATTATTCCTTGTTATTCATATTCTTTTGTTATGACAATGCCTGCTGAGACTGAAAGTGAAACTATTATTGTAACTGAAACTGTTCCTGTGTACTCTAAACTTATTATGATAAGGAAGCAGTCCAACCTATATGTACATGTACATACACATGCGTGTTCCATGCATGCTACCTATGATCATTATAGTATTATTGGATCCACTCTGTGTGATTGTATTGCGTTGATCAGGTTTCGATTTCAAAAAGGAGAAGAGAGAGAGAGGAAATTACTATAAGAGAGAGAGAGAGAGGGGAGAGAGAGGAGAGAGAGGGAGGGAGTAAATTTAAATAATTGGTGAGCCAAAACTATTTCATTAGTCTGGAAACCATTCATACAGTTGACACAAAGTGGTTTTTAGAATGACCTGATAAGTGCTTTTACTCTACATCTTATCACAAACAACCCTTCAGGTCTGTAAGGTTCTATAATTGTGACCTTGACCTTTGAGTATAAGATACTGTCTCTCTCTCTCTCTCTCTCCTCTCTCCTCTCTAAACCACACTTAAGGTTACATACAATCCCTTTGTGTTAGTTACTAATAATAATTATTATTTGTACATACTTTCAAAACCACTTTCAATTTTAATTTCCTCTATAATGCATGAGGTCAGCCTCTGTGGGCACAAATACATGTACATATACATATACATGTAAGTGTATGCATTATATAAGTATGTGCATGTACATGTGCATGATTTGACTGCCTGTTGCTTTTGGTCACATGATTGTCACATGATCCTGTTTGTTTGTGTACAGATGAAGGTATGACCAGCTCTGAGCCTCCTGTCCAACAAACAATGGTCTATACTAAGTTATCTGATGATTCTGAAGATGTAAGTGCATGGATTTGTTATAAGGGAATTGTTACTTTTACCCTCTCTCTCGCTCTCTCTCTCTTTCTCTCTCTCTCTCTCTCTCAATTTCTCTCTCTCTCTCTCTCTCTCTCAATTTCTCTCTCTCTCTCCCCCTCCTATCTTTCCCTCTCAAAAGAACAATCTTGAAATTAATGTTGATGATGATAATGATGAAGACGATGATGATAACCCGAGGACCAGCGTCCTATCTACCACTGTACCAGTGACCTCCCACACCCGACCCAGTAAGACTTAATACACCTACATGTGTATATTTATATGTGTGATACATATATTTGTTTTTAATGGTTTATTTTATTTTTTTTGTTATTGAAAGTACAAGTTGTGTTTGTGTCCACCTAATGGTGTGACATTATTATTATTATTATACGTATTATAGTAATAATAATAATAATTATTATTATTGTTGTGTATTATAAATGATTGTTAGGTGTATTTTCATGTGTGTGGGTGTAATGAAGTCATCATAGACTAAACATCTCTTCACACCCATTATGTCTTCTCTCTCTCTATCCCTCTCTTTCTCTCTATCCCTCTCTTTCTCTCTCTCCCTCCCCCTCTCTCTCTCCCTCTTTCTCTCTCTTCCTCCCCCCCCTCTCTCTCTCTCTCCCTCCCTCTCTCTCTCTCTCTCTCTCTCTCCCTCCCCCCTCTCTCTCCCTCTCTCTCTCTCTCTCCCCCTCCCCCCTCTCTCTCCCTCTC
>NW_003546269.1:37502-101736 GCF_000090795.2 Amphimedon queenslandica | reverse complement strand
TCTCTCTCTCTCCCTCTCTCTCTTTCTCCCCCTCTCCCTCTCTCTTTCTCCTTCTTTCCAGGTGTTATTAACTTAGGTGCTTCATGTACTAATAATATATACGACACCACGCCCACCAACCATACCCCCACGCCCTCTAAAGAGTACTCTAGCCTTGCCCACAATGGCGAGAGGCCGGAGAGGATGAGGGAGTGGCTAGTTCGTATGATTGATAGCGGTCGGTTCATGGGGCTGGAGTGGATGGATCAAGAGGCGGCCATTTTTAGAGTCCCGTGGGTCCACGCTAAAAAGAGAGACTATAATCAGGAAAGAGACGCTGCACTGTTTAAGGAATGGGCTATACACTCTGGTTAGTTAACTATTAATAATAGTTAATAATAGTTTACTGTTGATATGATTATTAAATTGTTATTGATAATCATTAATAGTCATGAATAGTTATGAATAGTTATTGATAGTTATTAATATTATTGGTAGTCAATTAAACATGCATGGTAATATTAAGTTCTCTCTCTCTCTCTCTCTCTCTCTAGGTAAATATGGTGATGGCTCAGACGTTACAACTTGGAAGATTAATTTCAGATGCGCCCTGAACGGATTGAAGGACATTATAGAGAGGAAGGAGCTTGAGGGTCCAGACTGTAGAGTGTACCAAATGCTACCGTCATCATCCCCTGGTAACTAATATGAGTCCTTGTTGTCATCCAGTGTGTGTATGTGTGTACATATACATGAAGCCTTATAAATGAAGGGCAATAATAACAATAACAATAATAATAATAGTAACAACAATTAGCTATTATAATAAAATAGTAATATCAACAATAACAATAACAATAATAATGACATAATGTTTGTAGTAGTATCAACAACAATAATAATAAATGATTAAACTTTTATATTGCAATAATAGTAATAATACTAGACTATAATTTTAATTAAATAATAATATTGTTATTTTTTAGGCCGAAGGAGGAAAAGGCGTCGCCCCATTATCCACTACAGTGAAATGATGCAGCTCCAGTCTGGGACTCCGCCCGAGAGAAGTATCCGCCCGAAACTGGAGCTACCACTAGGAGGAGGTGTGGCTTATGCTAACTCTGACACGCCCACCACGCCCATACCAACAAGTAACTTAAATATGGCGTCATCGAAATGTATTAATGTTTTTTACATGTACCTATAGCTCCGATACATTTGGTTCCGATAGTTACCTGTGCAGCTAATTTTTCTTTTCCAATTCCGGTCGCTACCATCCAAACCACACCCACGACAGCTCAGCAGTTTCCTCTCACTCCTAGTCCAACTTTGATCCCAAAATACCGTCCGTTTATTCCTCATACTATTCGTACTAATTTAGACACGCCCCCTGATAATGAGACACATGTTGTCCTTCCACGGCAGAGAAACTACGGTAGTACCAGTGGGGGGAGTGAGCGATCGATGACTCCATCGTCTGCTAACGAAGTAATTTATTTTATTTATTTTATTTATTTATTTATTTAATACTAATTTTTTATAGTTTATATGCACATGTATGTACTTAAGTTTCATAGAAAGTTTGAGCTGATTTTTTATTTTTTTTAAGTTGCTCTGGTCAAAGCCTCTGTACTATAGTACATGGTCTCGGGCCAAATTTTTCCAAAATTCAAAAGGAGAGAATTCTTCATTTTTATAATGTTATCTGATAGATATACATGTACTTATGTTGTGTAGAAAGTTTGAACTAATTTTGATCAAAATTAGATTTTTTACGAATTTTTTAAGTTACTCAAAAATTGGGCCAAAGTCCCTGTACTATAGTACAGGGATTTTGGCCAAATTTTGCCAAAAATGAAAAGGTGAGAATTCTTAATTTTTATAATGTTATCTGATACATATACATGTACTTATGTTGTGTAGAAAGTTTGAACTGATTCCGATCAAAATTGGATTTTTTACGAATTTTTTAAGTTACTCAAAAATTGAGCCAAAGTCCCTTTGGTCAAATTTCGCCAAAAATGAAAAATGGGAATTTTTCATTTTTATAGTGGTATCTGATACATATACATGTACTTATGTTGTGTAGAAAGTTTGAACTGATTCCGATCAAAATTGGATTTTTTACAAATTTTTAAAGTTACTCAAAAACCTGGCCAAAGTCCCTGTACTATAGTGCATAGTCTCGGGCCAAAATTTCTCCAAAATCAAAAAGGATAAAACCCTTCATTTTTGAAAGTTATATTTGTCACAAACAGCTCAAACTAATAATCATTATTTTCTTCTAATCGCTACAGGTCAATGTTGCTGCAAGATCTCCTATGATACTATCTCCTAATGCCCTGCCCATTGCCACGCCCACTAATTACGTATTTTCTCCTAAAACAGCCGAGAATAAAGTGCTAGGAGTACCTCTGTACCCGCCCCTTAAGACTGGGAGAGTAAGATGGCCGCCAGCACAATTTGCAAACAGTGAGTAACTTAATTACAATAATATATATATATAATACCAAATTTTATTTGAGAAAAAATTCCATCAAAAATTAAGATTTGCCTGCTATAGAATGCAGAAGTTAGTTAGTAAACTGATATATTCACGAAACAAAAAGCTGACGAAATTGATGGAATTTTTCCTCAAAAAATCAGCATTGCTTTATACCGTACAACTAACTATAATTCTTCCATTTATTCTTATTTCCCTAGATCCTAATGCTCTTACAATTCGTATCATGTATGGTTCCATCACAGTACACATGGAGACTTTTGACTGCTCTAAAGGACTGAGGATATTCTATGGCCCCCTCCATTGCAGGGACGTCCTCTCTCCTCAGGAAGAGGAGATGCTTTTTGGACCCCTTAGCGCCCACCAGCTCTCAATATCTCCCCGCCACCCCAGCCCCCTTTCCACAGAAATTTTCAGAACCCTCAAGAGGGGTCTGATAATCGAGGCGAGCGAGGGGGCAGTGTATGCGACGGCTTTATGTCGGACTGTCATTTACTCTGGATCCTCTCCGATGAAAAACTCCGGGTCGCTCGAAAAAGAAGAAAAAGTCAAGGTTTTTGATTTTCGTAGCGGGTTTCTCCCGGAATTAAAAACTTCTTTAGAAACTCGCTCAAACGTAGTACCTAAACCTTACGCCCTCTTCAGTTTTGGACAGCACTGGGGCTCTGATCGTCCGCTATTGAAAAACCTCATAACTCTAGTCGTCTCTCACTGTGGGGCTCTCAACGAGCTAAAGAACTCCAACGTGACCCTCTACGACGAGTTACTCTATGAACCAATTGAGAATCAAGACATACGAATTATATCGCCTACTAAAATGGACTTGGAAGCCGAGGAGTTTCTTAACCCTTCGTCATCATCATCGTCTCCTTAGAATACATTTTTCCTCTTCCCTCTCTCTCTCTCTTTTACATTTTCGTTTTTCTCCGTACTCAGTAATTTTATTCGTTGAATATTTGAATGGGAATATTTATTAATCTCCTCTCTCTTTCTCTTAATACCAATCCTTATGCTCAGGCTATTATACGCATTATCCATTTCTCCTCTTCACATATGCACGTTAATGTCATTGATGTTTCTTTTCTCATCGTTCATTCTAGTTTATTCCTTTATATCTTTATTCAAAAATTTTTCTTTAATTTTCAATTCCTCTCTCTCTCTGCTTAACTTTTCTTCAATTTCATTCATTTCTTTTTAAAATGAATCTCCCTAATTTTTTCTCATTTTCACATTATTATTATTATTATTTATAATGTTTCTCTGCCCCAAACGATTCCTTTTACTTTTATATTGCAACTTTTCTTCTAATTTTTCACTTTATTTTTTTTAGATTTTAATAATAATAATAATAACGACAATAATTAAATTCAATTTGTCATCTAAAAACACACAATAATTTAGCGTCATTAATTTGTTTATTGCTGCTGTTGCTCTTTTGGATTGTTTACTTTGACTCCGCCCATTTCTAGTATGTACCGATCAGGACTTTCCTCCCACATTTCTTTCAAATCTTCTCTGTGTATCTATTTTTAGTAACAAAAAAATCTATAAGTGGGTGGAGCTCAAGGCACAATTAAACAATAATAATTATCGTATAGCTCCAAACAAAAATTTCGCCAAAATCTTCAAATTAATATTCGTTATTAAAATTAGACGTTTCTACCACCCACAAGTGTAGAGCGAAAATTTCAATGATCTAACATAATTCCCAGACAAATTTTTAACAGCCAAAAATTTGGTAATTGATGTACATAAAAAACTTATTATTTTTTTACCTTTTGTCTCCTCTGTCTTTCCTTCTTCTCCCACTCTCTCAGTCTCCTTTGTGATTCAGCTGCTTCCTTCCCTCCACAACCCCAGACCTTTAACAAGAATCATAAATATCCTTCCTTCTCTCCCCTCTCTCCCTCTCTCTCCCTCCCTCTCTCTCTCTCTCTCTCTCTCTCTCTCTCTCTCTCTCTCTCTCTCTCTCTCTCTCTCTCTCCCTCCCTCTCTCTCTCCCTCCCTCTCTCTCTTTGTCTCTAATTATACCTCCACTTTCTGTATATCAAGTGTAATATTTCCTTTATAAGTTGCTGTGTTGAGACTTGAGTCAATCACAAGAAGTGGTTCCTTGTATGAGGTATCTGACATGAATCTAATACCAGTTGGAAACCCACGCTGCTTCTCATTCAGAGATACCAATTTAGCTCCCTCTGGTTGATACATAAGGACAAAAAGGGAGAGTAATATATTTGTATTTAAGAATTATTTTTGGCACCAAATCATGGTGTTACTCCAAGGGCCAAAAATGACTCGAAAATTAGTGATTTAATCATCATATGCATTATTCAAAAAGCAAAACACAATCTCTCTCTCTCTGTTACTTTTTAATAAAGTAAAAGATGGCTCCAGTTCCAGTAGAAAGCAGTTATCCTCTCCCCAATAGTGGGACCCATCCCTCCATTCTTTATCTACTCCAATCACAAACTGTCTCACTTCGTCCACGGCTCTATCCCTACACGTCAGAAGGAGTATAGAGGGGTCACGATAATCTGACGACAGTGACATAAACCGTGTGAAACTCAACCCGTCGCGACTGCTGGAATAAAGTAACATCCAAGTACCACCTACTGGATGCTTGTTACTAGACTGAGAGGAAGAGAGGGGGAGAGAGAGAGGAAGAAAAAATCAGCTTAAACTTTAAACACAACACAAGAACATGTATATGCATAAAAAACACTATTAAAACGGAGAATTCTGTCAGAGTAATTTTTTGGTGAAATACCCTGTGCCAAGTTTTAGAGCAACTTTAATTGTTTGTTGACAAAAAGTTGAGCACTATACCAAGATCCTGTGGGAAACCCTGCCCTTCCTCAAGGACTTTTACCTGAAGAGAACTCTCTTGGCTCCTGTGTCCGAGATAAGCTAACGGTATGATGGTAGAGAGAGCCCAAACTAGCAAATGTAAATCAGCTTCCTCCATGCCTTCTTCTATCTTAGGACAAGGAAGCTGATACTGGGTATGCATTGACTGCAGAATAAAGAAAAAGAAAAAAGAAAAAAAATACCAATAAAAAGAATATATGGTATAATAGTAAATTGTATTGCAATACAATTACATTATCGTCATCTGTGTGGTCTCCATGTAGTAGTGTTTCGGTCCAGTGCTGTAGACCCTCAAGTAGTCTTGGACAGTGTTCGGTCATCCATACAGCAAACTGAGCAGCTGTTAGCTCGTGAGTAGCGGAATCGGTCATTAACATCTGAGAAAGAGAGGGGGGAGAGAGAGAGAGGGGGAGAGAGAGAGGGAGAGAGAGAGAGAGAGAGAGAGAGAGAGAGAAAGAGAAGTAACCAAAGGACATTTTAAAAAGGAAGAAAGAGTGGCAGAGAGTTGTTGGGGTGATATTTACAGATGCGGAAACAAGAGATGAAATGATGGGATGGTCCCGAGGAACTTTAGCTCTCTCATGAAGATCAGAACCAACTACTAGTGCAAACATGGCGGCTGTGTGTATTACTTCCGCCAAACCTAAATAAAATTAAAAAATAAGGAATATAATAATTATAGTAAAACTAACTTTTTTGGTCCAATTTCTCTTCGCCGTGTGAGAAAACATAAAAGAAGTATTTTTCGGCTTCGTGAAGGCGACAATCACCAGCTGTAAGAAATAATATTTAATTTGAAAAATTGTGAGTTATAGAACTGAAGTTACGTCTACAATTAATAATTAATTAATAATAATGAATATTAATTAATTAATTAAGTACCTAATAAAGTTGAAAGTGTTTTCATTTGTTTGACGAAGGTCTCTTTATCAACGAATCCGACATCCTTGAACAACCTGTCGTGAAGATACTGCCCAAACTTGACGCATGGGCCTCCAAAGTAGTTGCTGAAACGAGTCTGAGAAAATAAAAATAAAAATAAAAATAAAAATAATAATAATAATAATAATAATAAACAGGGGGATAGAAGTAGTGTAATTAATAATAATAATAATAATTCTACAGGTTATAATGATTACTTTAAAAATGACATCTGGTTCTGCTTTCTTTCCATCTCCCTCAGCAGTATTTAGCTCCTAAACAAACAATAAGTGTTATTTTATACATTCTCTTTCCTTTCAATAGCAAAAGGCGAGTAGGGTGCTTATTGCAGCTTGCCTCTTACCTCGTACAGGCTGGCATATCTCTTCTCAGCATTAGAGGGACGGGGAGTCTTAGCAGCAGCAAGAGGTGAAGAAGAAGATTGCCCCATATTTGAATGAACCCAGTGACCCCTAGAACAGCCTACAGGAAATCATTAAAAGAAATTAAGGAATAAATGTAGTCCACGACTCCACGTTACATGCATTGTTTGCAGTTGATGAAGGGTGTGGCTCAGTCTGGGCGTGGCTCATTAATAATTAAGCCACGCCTTCTTTGATTTAGGTGCTTTCCCCAAAGCAAAAAATGGCTGCCTAAGCAATAACAATTTTGAGGCCGAGAAAGATAGTCAAGCAAAGAAATACCAAGCGTAAGATTATAAAAACTACCTTTATATGTCCATATAAAGCATTATATATCAATAGAGATCCTGATAGTTCTATTATTGATATTTAAAAGCCGCCTTTTCCAGTTTGTGTCATGTCAGAATGGACGTCAAGATAGGAGTACGCGTGGTACGTGGCCCTGACTGGAAGTGGGGTCAACAGGATGGTGGCGAGGGATACGTTGGTACCGTCGTTGAAGTACGAACGGCCGACACCACTCCTGCTTCTTCGGAGGACGGGGGTAGCTCCCTAGTGACCCCTCGTGCTGTCCTAGTACAGTGGGACAACGGTTCAAGGTGTAACTACAGGTGTGGGATTGATGGGAAGTATGACCTTTTACTCTATGATAATGCACCAGCTGGTAAGAGAAGAGATACATATATGTACATGTACATATTTGAAGCATTCTCTTCACCTTTATCTTTTTCCCCTCTCTTCCTCTCTCTTTCTCTCTCTCTAGCTGTCCGTCATCCTAACATTACCTGTGACAGCTGCAGACAGAACGGGATAGAGGGCCTCAGATACAAGTGTGTCAATTGTTTTGACTTCGATCTTTGCTTCTCTTGCTACATGAGCAGCAAGCACAGCATGGAGCACAAGTTCATACTACAAGAAGCTCCGGAGGCACCCTTGTAAGTTGCAGCTGCTTTTTCGCTGCTTCTAAAATCAAAAATACTTTTCTACTTTTCTTCTTCTCTTTTTCTCTTAAGTGTTAACCTACCACTGAGGTGTGACAGCTCCCGTTTGGTTGCTAAGGGTCTTTTCAAGGACGCTGAGGTCACTAGGGGATACGATTGGCTTTGGGGGGATCAAGACGGTAAGGGAATGGGTGTGGCATTTATTAATGGGTGTGGCTTTCATTACAGGTGGGATTGGAAACATTGGTCATTTGGTGACTATAAAAGGCTGGGAGAAAGACACTTTTGTGAGTTTTGAATTTTGTCATCTTTTATATCATTTTTTAAAAACATCGACTCTTTTTCATTTGCTCTTTTTATATGCAGAGAAGCGTTGCCGAAGTAGAATGGAAAAAAGGAGGAAAGAAAAATGTTTATAGAGTTGGCCACAAAGGAAAAGTAGGATTTTAACTTACATTTATAATAATAATAATAATTAATAATCACTAGGTTGATATTAAGGCGATCACTCCCGGTGAGTACGGCTACTATTTCCCAGATCACCTTCCAGTTCTTGGAAAGAAGATACAAGAAAAGGATATATATGATACAAAAGCTACTCCAGCTGGTAAAGGGAGTGATGGAGGGATTGCAGCTGGTGATCAAGTCCGTGTTCAGTTGGACGTTGATGTCTTCAAGGCTCTTCAGGAAGGACATGGCGGATGGAATGACGACATGGCCCAGGTAAGAGAATGAAGGTGGTGGTCCTAGTTTTTTGATGATTGAAGCTCTTTTTCAAACATCCATGTGCATAATTTAGATAGTATTTGAAATGATTTTGATGATTTTAAATGTCATTGTATTTGTTCTTAAACTCTTCTGTTCTCCCCCCTCTCTTTCTCTCCCTCTCTTCCTCTCTCTCCCCCCTCTCTCTCCCTCCCCTCTCTCTCTCTTCTCCCAGCTAATAGAGCAAATGGGCACTGTCCACAATGTCCTTGATTCAGGTGACATCAGAGTCCGTTACCCCAACAACAGGACATGGACCCTTAATCCTGCGTCTCTTACCAAAGTGACCCAGTTTGCCGTTGGAGACGTTATCAAAATAATTGACGACATAGCTCTTGTGCACGACCTTCAAGAGGACCACGGCGGCTGGGTAGACGACATGGCTTTGGTGAGTCAATGGTATAATGGTGATTTCTATTTATAGTAACGAAGTGTCGTATACATGTGCACTGTATTGCTATTAATAGTAACTCAAATCCTATTTATAGTAACCTATTAATAATTATTTATTTCTATTTATAGACTAATAAAATTTCATGATTCATATTTATTAATAGTGACTAAATCTATTTTTAGACTTTGGGTCAAGCTGGTCGTGTGGTACGAGTCTTTCCATCAGGTGATCTCAGGGTCAGTGTCAATGGTCGCTCATGGACCTTCAATCCGCTCTGCATGAACGCAGCACCTGATGAAAACCCTCCAGAAGCACCTCGTAAGATCATGTGACTATCATGTGACTTATTTATTTATTAATAGCTGATACTGACAATGGATTATTGGATGGGCTTGGGGGCGGAGTCGATATAGAGACCCAACTCAGGCTATTGACGCTACTAGAGAACCCTGCTGTGGTGGTAGCCGCTGCAGCTGCTAATGATACCAATGCTTTGAGAGAGTTCCTCGTAAAACACCCGTCAGAGGTAATACAAGATTATTATATTATTATTATTATTTTTTTTAATTTTATTATTAGGTCAATGCTAAAGCAGCTGGTAAAGCCGCTCTTCATTGTGCTGCTGTTGCTGGCCATATTGAGATTATCAAGTGTCTCTTAGAATTCAAGGCCAATCTCGAGATAGAGGTAAGAGACATCACATGACTACCTCAAAATGTCACATGATAATGTACATGTACATGTAGGACGAGGACGGAGACAGACCTCTACATTTATGTGCCTATGGGTGAGTTTTTAATCCGCCATATTGAACCTTATTTATAGCAATATTTAACGCTATTTTTATACAATATTTAACCCTTTCTAAACTATATTTACAACCCTTTATTTAACCCTTTTTAAACTGTAGTGACGAAGAGGAAGCTGCCCAGTTGTTAATTGACAATGGAGCAGACGTTAATGCTCGGAGTAAGCGTGGCATGACCGCACTCAACCTCTCAGCTATCAAGGGTCACACCAGCATACTCAAGGTTCTGATACGAGACCAGAACATTGACCTCAGTGCAGCTGTAAGTGAGAGGAGTGAAATAAAGGAAGGAAATAACATGCTTATGATGATAAATATACATGTACATAGCCATAACTTAACATGTACATGTATGTGTATGTGCATGTATATGTCAATATGTATCACGTACAAGTACTGGTAATTTTGGAGCAGTGAAATTATAGTAAATTGTTACTCTTTTGGTGATTGACGGGTTTGAATACATGTACATGGGGCCATGTGCCATTGAGCATGTGCAGTCGAATAATGTTTTACATGTAAGGTGTACATGTACATGTACATGTATTTTGACAAATTGGTATCAATATGACCCCAAGTTACCTCCTATACAATCAATACACATCATGTACAGTGTACATGTTCTTTATAATTCATAGGACTCTGAGGGTAATACTCCATTACATTGTGCAGTATTGGCACAGAAACTGGAAGCCATTGTGCTCCTGCTGGATGCCGGGGGAGATCCCTCTCTCGTTAATTTCAGACTCTTCACTCCGCTACACGAGGCCGCTCGAATTGGGTTTCTACCGTAAGCTAAACCACACCCACCAATTAGTAAATAACTCCGCCTTACAGGGGCGTGGACTTGTTTATTAAGAGAAACCCAGAGTGTGTTAATTTGAAGAAAGATGATGGACTGACTCCTCTTCATTTGGCTTGTCTTAATAATCATTTAGACGTTGCCACAACAATCGCCGAATGTGTAAGTATATTCATAGTGTGGGTGTGGTTGTGTACTAATTAATATTCATGAAGTGGGTGTGGTTTTGTTTTAATTAATATTTATTAGGAGGCGTGTGATATTGATAGCGTGGCGAATGATGAATCCACTCCTCTCCATTATGCTGTTCATCAAGGTCATGTCAGGGTAGTTGAGAGATTGATTGGATTCGGTGCTAAACTTAACGTTCAGGTAAGCCACGCCTCTTTAATTATGGTATCCATGGTAACACATTAAGGATCACGATGGAGACACGCCCCTCCACATGGCGATGGTTAGACAGACCGATGGTGCCCTGGGCAGTGACACACCTCAACTTAAAAAGGTAAAGAATTGTAGCCATTTTTAAATTTTGAGCTCTGTCCCTTTTGCTCTTTCCCCCCCTCTCTCTCTCTCGCTCTCTCTCTCTCTCTCTCCCTCACACTTTTCCCTTACAGTTAAATGATAGTATAGAGGTCTCAGAGGAAGCTACTGATCGCGTCTCCATACTTCAGGCTTGTTTCCTCATACAGCAAGGGGCTGATCCATACATCTTGAACCATAAGGGGAACGCACCTTTAAGCATATGCTCGCCTGAGAAAGCAGTTAGTATCACACAGTTTATTGATGACAAAGATAAGTATCCTAGGTAGGCAGAGCCTGAATATTTAATGACATTTTCTCATGCACACATGTACGTGTATACATATTCTTTATCAAATTTGAATTTGCTCCAAAATCAGGGCCAAAGTCCCTGTACTATAGTACACGGTCTCGGGCCAAATTTTGCCAAAAATGACTAGGAGAGAATTCCTCATTTTAATGACTTTATCTGATACATATACATGTTCTTATGTTGTGTAGAAAGTTTGAACTGATTCCGATCAAATTTGGATTTTTTACGAATTTTTAAAATTGCTCCAAAATTGAGGCAAAGTCCCTGTACTATAGTACATGGTCTCGGGCCAAATTTTGCCAAAAATGACTAGGAGAGAATTTCTTATTTTTATAACTTTATCTGATGCATATACATGTTCTTATGTTGCGTAGAAAGTTTGAACTGATTCCGATCAAAATGGATTTTTTACGAATTTTTAAAGTTGCTCCAAAATTGAGGCAAAGTCCCTGTACTATAGTACAGGGTCTCGGGCCAGATTTTGCCAAAAATGACTAGGAGAGAATTTCTCATTTTTATAACTTTATTTGATACATATACATGTACTTATGTTGTGTAGAAAGTTTGAACTGATTCCAATCAAAATTGAATTTTTTACAAATTTTTAAATTACTCAAAAACACCAGCACATGTACAGTATAGAGTGTATGTATACATCTACTACAGATTTCATTAATGTTTGTATTTCTTTAGTACATTTCACGGTTCACTAAAACGAGTTCAACCCACCACTCACCCACTGGCAATACTACCAGCTCCTCAAACAGTAAGAATCCAATACCTTACCACATACACTGTACATGTACATGTACACATGTATTTCAATCTCTCCTTTTAGCCATCGAATGGTCACAGTGCCACAGCTAATGATACTAGCCCTGCTCCGGTTAAAGCTACTCCTCCTGTCCTCCCCCCTGTTCCCTCCTCTTCATTCATCGAGTGCATTATCTGTGAGAAAGAGGTTACTCTGAGATTGTTACCTTGTCGTCATGAGGTTCTGTGCACCGAATGTACACAGAGAGCAAAGAAGTGCCCGGAATGTAAAGTAGGTGTCGTATAGAACTTTTACTTTTGACAGGCAAAATTTTTGCGGTTTTTGGTGGATATGCATGCAATCATGAAATAAAAGCTCAGCAAAATTTTCGATTGCCATTAAGGGTACGGTACTAGCAATGTAATTTGTGAAAGTTTTGCTCCACATACATCAAGTATTGTGCTGTAATTTTTATAATTGTAATGCTTTTTAAAATATTTATTTTAAGAGTGCTTCTCTCTCTCTCTCTCTCTCTCTCTCTCTCAGGTTAAGTTAGAAGGTATAGAAGAAATAAGTCCAAAATGTCTGATGTGCGAGGAAGAAGTGGCCACTGTCACTCTTGAGCCTTGTCAGCATAAATTTTGTCCTGGTAATAAATTGAATATTGTTGTTGTTTTTTGTTGTCATTATTTGTTTGTTTGTTTACTTTAGATTGCTGCAAGAGGATGAAACGGTGTAGCGAGTGTAGAAAAACAATTGAAAAGAAAATCGGTCTAAGTGAGTCATTAATGTTCATTGACCACGCCCATCAATTAATTATCTCTATAGCTGATACCAGTACTACAGACACAGCAGTCATATCTCCTGTGGGGGCGGGTCCTCCTGGAAGCTCCGCCCCCATTTCTGCCACGTCCCCTAGCATTTGTGAGATTTGTTGTGAAAACCCTCGTAACACTGTTCTTACCTGCGGCCATCAGTTTTGTTCCAATTGCTCTCAAAAGGTCGACCAGTGTCCAATTTGTCGAAAGGTCATCATGCATAGGATTCAACTCTTTCAGTAGTGGGCGTGGTTTGCATGTACACGTACGTAATTGCTACACATTCACGACTTTCGGAAAGACGTCTCAGATTTGTATTTTACGAAATTACAGACAAAAACTGACTTTATATTATTAATAATAATAATAATAATGAGAATGAATTAGTACACATTTTGGTGTATGACTATTTGCATGTTTGTAATTAATAGTTGATGTTAAATCCTTCTCTCTCGCTGTTGTGTTTTTGTGTTAATTATTTTCTGATAATCGTCTTGTTATTTCTAACATCTTTTCAACTATTTCCATGCTATCAGAATGAGTATCAGTCTCTGCAGAACAAGTATCAATCTCTGCAGAATGAGTATCAGTCTCTGCAGAATGGGAATAGACCTTGCAATAAAGCTGTATGTCGCTGATATGAAATTGCTCCCAATTTGACGACGGTTGTCTCAAGATGAGCCTTAACCTTTCAACGTCGCTCAAATTAATTTCGATATTAAACCAATCTTGTCCACCCGTTTCGCTGTGTGGGCCACTTTTCATTAATACGTAGTTTTTCAAGCAATAACACCAGCTCTCCGGTTGTGAAAGAGCCTTTTCCTGCGGTAGGTACTTAACTGACAGAGTGTGGGAGTAGTAGTTTCTGAATGATATGTATGTAACGGTTCTTGAGTATGGGTTCAGTTCAGTCACGTGACAGTTGCTCCGGATCACGTGACCACTCTTAGGGCCGGGCAGGGTCAAGGGTACAGGGTCTCTGAGTGTAAATTTGACACTTTTCACTTGTGGGGAAGGAGGAGGAGCAGCCATTTTGCAAAATTTTTGTTTGTTCTAGATCAGACTAGGAGTAGGAATGTATGCTACATAAAATTATTACTAGCATGATATTTTACCGAGTTTATTTCTTGTAAAATAAGCGAGTCTCAACTCTAAGGAGATTCAAATACCCTTGTGTGTAGGAGCCATTTAATTGTAGCAGGTCGAGCTCTGCAGGAAGCAGCCCCACCCATTTGCTGCAAGCTGTAGGGCGTGGCTGTACTACAAATACAAAGTATTGCAGTCATGTCTGTTGGATCAAAGAGGTACAATTAAAATGCAATTAGTATTAACATACCTTCCTCTCTTTTATCTCTATCCTAGAACACCTGTGCTCGCGGAAGAAGTAATCAACCAGCTACTCTTACCTTTATCTTTGCATTATTTAAAATTCTTTTTCTCCTAACTATCTCTCTCTTTCTCTCTCTCTCCTTTTCCTCTCAGGCAATTAAAAAATTAGTGCATGACTTGAGCACGTCAGAGACGATAGAGTCTTTAAAAGAAAACTGTCAGGAGCTCACGGCACGCGTGCAAACTGAAGTATTGTTAAGCAAAGAGAAACTGAACAGGCAAATAAAGTCACTGAGATTAGAGAGAGAAAAGGCACTTCATCAAGTAAGAAATTGAATTTTTATTAAATGAAGGGAAGTAAACAAAGATAAGTTAATTTATCATGTGGGTGTGTGCTCATTAACTAAGGGAGGGAATTCCTATTAATGTAAGCAAGAGAGGTATCCTACAATAATGTTTGTGGTAATGTTGTGGGTGCATTTTACTAACAGCCAAATCACTACTAATGAAAAGTGTGATAAATAAACTTATGTAATATAATATAATTATATTTCATGTTAAAATGTGAACTGTAGTAGTTTTGTATATTATTGTGTGATTTGATGCGTTTAACAGCCAAATGGCTCAACTCCAACTTATACAGATACCATAATATCATGTTAATTTCCTTGGTTTCTTTAAATCATATGTATTTTCCCTGTACTATAGTTAAGCATTTCTAAAGAAAGAGTGAAGTCACTGGAGACAGAGCTAGAGCACTTACAAACTGAATACAAACTTGTTGATAGGCAGAGAGTGAAAGCATTGCAAGTACGTATCTGTTGCATAAACATCTCATCTATATGTACATACACATTCACATCCATACACAATATGTATCTAAACTTCCATGCATAAACACATAGATGTATTTAGATAACTGTATACGTGTACATAAGCTTAGCAGTTGTAGCATCCTAGTATGGAGGTGTGTGACATTACGAAAATGTCCTCGTTATAATAAAGATGTCCTTATATCAGAGTGTCCTTATTATAGAGGCTACACTGTATATGGACAAAATACTCTCATTATAAAGATAGTCTGTCCTATGCACATACATCATTGTTATGATCATAGAGTATGTTTTTAAATTATATGCATAAAATCAAAATCAACATTATAGATTACAGAGCGTGTTTTAGTTTATATGTTTACAATGAATCTACGCTTTCCCACTCTTTTCCTCCATCTCTCATCTCTGTAGTCACAGCTTCAAGCAGCCAATAATGAGAATGAGTTTTGGCATAAAAGAGCTCAAGAATTAGAGGATTACTGTGAGACTATGCAACTAGTGAACAGGTAGAAGCATTGAATCAAATTTTGCCTTTAATAAAAGCTAATTGTGGCTTTTGGAGTAGTTTTAAAAGTTTGTAAAAAATCCATTCTGGATTGAAACCAGCTCAAACTAGATATGCAAGATTAGAACATGTATATGTATCAGAAAAAAATTATTAAAATGAAGAATTCTCTTCTAGTCATCTTTGACGAAATATTTTGGAGCAACTTTTAGAAATTTATAAAAAATCCACTTTTGATCAGAATCAGTTCAAAATTTCTACACAACTTAAGTACATGTGTATATGTATCAGATAACATTGTAAAAAGGGAGAGTTCTCTCCTAGCACATCTCATGTGCTGGCAAGGATCTGAGCAGTATACCAAAATCTTGCTGGGCCCAATGTATCATTGTTTTGTTCCATTATAGTCTTCACAAGTCATTATCAAAAGACGAAGAAATAAAAAGCGAGTACGAAGAAAGAATAATGAAGCTAAAAGGTCACATTAGGAACCAGGAAGACGAAATAGCACAACTCTCGACGCACCTGGAAAAGGTATGACTGCTATTACAATTATTATCATCATTACAGTCTCTTCAGGTTATGTTAGAATACGACAGAGTGAGCGATGAAAGAAATGCGCTAGCAAAGCAGCTGCACGAAGAGAGAGAGCGATACATTGAGTAAGATGCATGGAATTTAATGGTGCACGACGATCTTTCCTTTATTGTCATATTTTAGGCTCCAACTGGAGAAGAATAAAGTTGCATAAAAGTGGGAGAGAGAGAGAGAGATCCATATATTACATTACATGTATAAGTGAATACATGAGTTGTGTTTTCCTCTAAATAAAAATCATAAGTGGGCTGGCTTTCCACAAACAAAGTGTATTACAAAGAGAAAGGGTGGAGAAGAAGCCACAGGAAGCTGCTTACTACAAGATAAATAGTGACACTGCTACTGTTATGTGCTATATACACTCACTTCTCAATCATGGATAAAGTTAAAGACGAATCTCCGCCAGTAGAGAGGAGGCAGATCAGCTTCTTGACTGAGGACGGCGAGAAGATCGACGCTGCCAAGAAGGAAGAAGAATCTGTGGGCGACCTCAACACCATCGACTGGGACAAGAACCCTCCCGTGGCCGAGATAAAAGTTGGGAGCAAGTACTACAAAAAGGAAAGGAAAGTCTCCGAAAGGGTGCAGAAATGTCATCAGATCCTCTCGCTTGTAATAGTCTCGGCTATTATTATCTTTTTCTGGGTAGCCATGTTACTGCCTCAGCTCTGCTTCTTTCGAGTAGGGATATGCACTACCAGTAGCTCCACGAGTAGTGGAAGCACTAATGTGAGTTAATGGTGCATGAAATGGCTATAGACACTACAACACTACAGAGAAATAAATGCTGTCAATACTATAGTATTATGATTATATGTGTGTGTGTCAGCTTAGCAGGACAGTTCTGCAGTCAGCCATATGATTATTGTATAATAATTACACTGTTCTAGTGAAATGCTTTATTGCAGTGTTACTTTGTAGCATGAAATGGCTTTTAGTAAGCTCCTAAATATTCTATGCATGCACTTAACTGCCTGCTTTCGCATTGATTGCTTCATCATTTATGCAGAAAATAGCAATTAGCAGCATTAGTCAATCAACTATACATTACTGATATTTGATGCTCTAAACTTGCTACAATTTCCTGCATAAGTTCATTAGTTCCATGTCTGTCTCTATGTATACATGTACATCATCAACTTTTGACGTTTTGTCCCTCACAAAGTATAAAGGAACAAACATATTTGGTTTGCAGTGTAGGAGTATAATAGTGTAGGAGTATATAACTATCAATACCATTAGAAGCACATAAATAAGATTACTTTATAGGACTCACAAATCCGTTTTAATGCATTCCTGTATTTACAAAGACATGCAAGTCGCATGCCTACCATTGAGAGAGGAGAGATTATGAAATGATTAGCTATAATTGGGTAATTAAAAGGCCATCACTTTGTGCTTCTTTCTAGCATTACCCTTCAAAGTCTCACTGCTATATTTGTTGGTAGCACAGTCATTATAAGCCTGTCATGTTGGATAATGAAATTGTTATTGACTTGTGTCCTTTTATGTTTTCTTTTTCATTATTTAGGATCCAATTGATGGCAACTTGGTAAGTCAGAGATATAGGTGGTAATATGTAATGCATGTGAATGTTATATTCATATTTTTCAAACATTGTGTCCTGTGTTCATAATGTTGTTCATGCTTACTCAAAACAAGCATATCAGGTTAAAAAAACAAAGTCAGTTTACCATGTGATTTTTAATACAACAATGTGTGCACTGTTTTCTGTTAGCATGCATTCAAGCTTTGTTTAAGATTTTATGATATCAGGAATGATAGTTTATGATAGACTCTGGTACTATATATACACACGTGTGTGTACTTATGGTCATATTCATCCACATTATATAGTACAGTATTCTTGACACATGTATACACACATTATGAGTCTTATGTGCAATACATTTACCATTTGTTTGTGTATATGCTTAATGTATTATGTAAACTTGTTGTTGATATCATTTTTATGCCTCATTTCCTTCAACTCTTTCTTTTACACCCACTCCTTTCCTCCTTCTTCATTCTATCTTTCACTTCCTTCTCCCCCTCTTCTCTCTTCCCTCCTCTCTCCCTCTCTCTCTCTCTCTCCCCCTCTCTCTCTCCCACTCTCTCTCCCTCTCTCTCCCTCTCTCTCCCTCTCTCTCCCCCTCTTCATTCCAGACATGCACTAATGCTACACGCTACACTGGTATCTGTCAGGGTCTCTTCTCCACTTGCTCCAACTCTCCATTAATAAACTCAAACAATTCTCTAGACTCAAATCTTCTCCTGGTATTCGCTCTTATTTCTGATCCTAATTCAGTAGCTGACTCCTGCTATGAAGCAAGAAGAGATATTGAAACGTTCCTCTGTCGTTTTTCTTACCAGCCGTGCTCTGAAGTAGATAATAAGGTAGTCCTTCCAAACAGAAGCTACTGTGAGTTGGTTAGGGACCAGCTATGCAGAGAGGAATGGGATATTCTTACACAGCTACCGTATGGAGAATTTCTACCGGACTGCTCTTTATTGCCTAATGCTACAGTAAAGCCAAACTGTGATGGACTAACTGGTAAGTGTTTGGACTGACTGTGTTGCTTACGGAGCACATTTAAGTATGCAATAGAGTATACTTATAATGTATTGTATTATTAAACTTCCCAGTCTATATATATAGAACTAAAACAACAGGTACAACAGCAGCTAGATATAAAGATAACCATGAAAAATTTAACATAATTAGACTCAAGTCATATCTTTGCTTTGTTATGGATTGTTTTTATTACATTCTAATAATTTGTCAGGTTTTAAAATTAGATCATGTAAACTCTAATCACACGAGTATTACTTCCATTCACCTCACTCACAGCTATAGTGAACTTTAATTGTTATTTAACTAGTGCTTCCGGTCACCAATTACTTGTACCAAAACATTAGTATACTTTTGCTCTACTTTGTTACACTGTACAAAGCTATCAATACTCCTTCCTATGACTGATTAATTGGTGTCAAATTTTTTCCTGTTGGAGTTCACGTACATAATCATATTAATACTGCTATTAAAAAGTATTCTATATTCCATATCCTTCACTTAACTGTATTAAGTTACCAGTAACATGTACCTGTAATAGCTGTTATACTGTCACAGTAGCCTGTGTGGTGTGGGATTGTCATCCTTTACCCTGACCTCCAATTTGTATACTCAGTTCAAAGTCTGTCATTCAATAACTCTACCTTCTCTCTCTTTATAGTAACAGCTACACCCACTTCTACAACGAGTCTGGTAAATCCCACTCCGTCTTCTCCCCCTATACCACCGTCCTGCAGCATGGTGTACAATGGCGCCATATGTTCATCGTATCTGAATGTATGCTCAAACAGAATCATTAACAAGTTTGACTCAAGCGCCGAGTCTTCACTAGTAACGCTTAACAATACGTTTTCTACAGTTGTCGGTCCTGGTTGTCGTGCTGCTCAAGATTCTGTTTTTCAGCTATTGTGTCTTAATTCTTTTCAACCTTGTGATGACAGCGGGTCGGTATTTTTACCTAATCGCTCTCACTGCGAGAATATTCGCGACAATGTATGCAGCAGTGAATGGACTTTCTTACAAGTTACAGGTCAAGGGAGTATTCTACCAGACTGCTCTTCATTGCCTGAAAATAGCACTCAGCCATCTTGTGGTAAGTAAAAAATAGAAGAGAGAGAGACAGACAGAGAGAGGGAGAGATGGTACACAAATTATTATCCAAATTTGCAATTGTTGCTTTAAAACATCCTATCACAAAAGCATACCCGCTATCTTGTACTATAGTAAACAGCACTATCTACTATATTGTGGTGAGAAGTATTGCAATTATTAATTTGTACTAATTCCCTGTTATGGACCAGTTGTGGTTTAGTTTACGCAACACTACTCTGACGCTTGTGTGAGCTCAGTGACTATGAAATTCAAATAGTGTTAAGTGTGTGTGTGATGTAATGTCCATCATAGCAGGGGAATGCTCTCCGTCTAATCCTCTCAATGTTTGTTTATGCTGTTAGCATTATAACATGGCAGGGTACAACTTGTTAATTTTTTCTTGTGTGGGCATGTAAATGTACACAAGATGTCTATCGAGTCAAAAATCTACTTTAATGACTTTATTTGTTTGTATTTGTTGTTACTTTGTCTGATCTTTTTTTGGTTAGGAGCATCAATGTCTTCTGTTTTTGGCTCAACTGCCATGTTTTCTCTCGTCACTCCAACTTTGACGTCCTCAGCTTCCATTTCACCATCTCCTACAACAACTTCCTCTTTCTTTTTGTCTTTCTCTCCCTCTCCCTCCCCCTCCTCCTCTTCTTCTCTCCCTCCAAATGAATTCATCTCGAACTTATCTTTTGTTTGCAACGAGGCTGAAGGCTTCTATCTCTACACGACCGAGAATCCCGACCAGATGAGTATTAACAACACATGTCAGGCAAGGTGCAGCGAGTGGATCATATTTCCTAGTAGATCTGCTACCGAATTGAGAGACTTCTCACTCCTATCTGTTTCAATGCTTGGGCTACTGGCCAGTTTTGCTGTTATATTCTTTTCACTGATACGCTACAAAAGAATGTAAGATGAGTTCTGTATTAATGCTTGCTTATAATCATCCTACACTTTACTGATATTCCATATCTGTCTACTTGTGGTAAAGTTACAGCTACTATTACCATCCATACGCTGTGGCTATTTCATTTGATGTTGCTATCCAATACTTTACTTATTCATTTCTTTGATAAGTTCCAGTCATTCTTGCTATTCCTTTTAAATGACGTAGAAGTCGCTATTATTAATATTATCTAAATTTTAAATTGTAATGAACCCTGCAGGAGCTATTAATTATTACTTTTATTACTTTTACTTTTTAAATTGATGGTATATACTTTTTCTTTTGGCAGGTTTCTGTTCCCAAGCATGTACATAGTCTACCAGACAATCATACTGATGGTTTTAGGTAAAGAAGAGAGAGAGAGGGGAGAGAGAGAGAGGGAGGGGAGAGAGGGACAGAGATAGTAACAGAAAGAGAGGAAGAGGGAAAAGAAATGGAGCCTTAAATATGTTCTTTATAATCATACAGGTGTGACTGTGTTCATCCTCTATACTGACAGATATGGACTAAATTGTGCATCAGATGATCTTGTCATTACTACTCTTAACAATCCAACACCATTCTGCTCATTTACAGGTACAACTATTACCTGGCTTTCCTGTAATTTTATATTAATTTTAATTTTATATTAATTTTATCTGTGCAGGCTTTGTATTCGTTTATTCTATATTGTCTCTCACTTTTTGGTGGTTTTGCCACGTCAGTAGCACATTCTGGAAAGTCATGTTTCCGTTCCACGCCCACAAACATGAAAAGAACACAAAATTCATACACATGATCTCGCTAATCGTGGGTATTCTCCTACCAGCTGTTGTGCCACTGATTGCACAGTTTGTTGATGGCTTCAGAGTGTTACGGATACCTCCAATTCTATGCTCACCATTTAATGCCAATGTTCTTTATTATGGTGTTATACTACCTGTGTCTATAGCTGTCTGCCTTGGACTTACTTTCTTGGTCATCATACTGTATGCTTTGCACCAGGTTAGTAACCAAAGACATGTTGACAAAACTTTTAAAATTCTCCTCTTATCTCTCTTTTTTTCTCCTCTTTTTTAGAAAAAGCGACTATTCAAGCATCGTGGGACTGTCTCGTATTTCCTCGGACTTTCGACAGCAGAAAAGAAACTCCTTCTTATATTCTTTTATTACCTAACCATTGGTATCTTTGATGTAGCAGCCTACACAATTTCTCAAGCTACATTAACTTCCGTTCCTGAAGCAGTAGAAATAAATTTTTTATGCGAGGCCAGACCGTACGACCCCACTTTTGAGTGCCCCAAAACACACACCGAAACCACCGCTTCAGATACTTTAGTTGTTCTAAGTTACATTTTTTTGGGTCTCTTTCCGTTCACTAATTTGCTATTTGCTGTTAATGTTGCTGAAGTGAAGAGTTTCTTCAATAGCTGCTTAGGTAGACAAAATGGCAACAGGTTGAGGTCTCGTACAGCGTCTACATCAGTTCTCAATGCTCCGGATACTCCTTTCACTTTGAGAAGGAAGATCAGTTATGCCATTAGTGAGACTAGTGTGGGTAAAGGAGCTAAGAATGGAACCAGTCTAGGTGACGTGGGAACTGTAGGGAGAAAGGGAATTTATACACAGCGTACAACTACATTGTAATGTTTTTTTATGTTTATTTTAATGCTTTTTTTTTATTTCACAGAGACTGCCTTTTATCTATTTTACAATAACTATTATTTTAAAATCAATAAAAACTTTATGAAAAAGCAACTTTGCTAGCTTAGATTATTGTGCGTGGGCGACAACACTAAATGGGCGTGGCCATTTATAAAAATGGAATGGAGTAATGGCGGTTTAAACAAAGACGGGGTCTCACTTTCAGCTGGTAAAAAGAGACCGAGAGAGTCCCATACAGTTGAGCAAAGTGGAGTGGATGATAAGAAAGGTTGCGGGGAGCCTTTCTCTTGGTGGACGAGCCTAATGCTAGGAATCAGTGAGGGGCAATCCCGTGTAGTAAACCGACGAGCAAACACCTAAAACATTATCATTAATTGCATCAAATTTATATTTAATAATATCATTATTATATACTTCCTTCCTCCCTATCTCTGATAATACAAATTAGTTGTACGGTATATTTTTTGCTATTTTTATTTGGGCTTTTATTTTTGTAATTTTTAAGTTTTAGTTTCTTATTTATTTTGTTCGGTATTTTGTCTGTATAATTATGGCCACAGCTGCTTACGATGATGGAGGGAATGATGAGTGGTTGCCTGAGAAACCACAGAAACCATTACCATCAGACTGCTGTGGAACAGGTTCAAGAATTGATTTAAATTATATATTCTTAATCTTTGATATAATTTATTATAGGTTGTTCTCCATGTGTGAATGATATATATGAGAGAGAAATGGAGAAGTGGTTTGAGCTACAAAGAATGAGTATAGAAGAGAGGCAGAGGATATGGAGAGGAAAGCAAGAAGCTCAAAGTGAGACGGAGAAAGCTTTGTCACCAGAAAAATACAACAAGTAATAGTGTTACTATTATGTATACTCTTGCTATTATCCATGCACATTTTTGTACTGGGCATATGCAGGTGAAGTTTTTGGGAAACTTTAATAGTTTGTAAAAAATTTAATTTTGATCGGAATGAGCTCAAACTTTAAACACAATATAAGAACATGTATATGCATCAGATAACATCATAAAAATGGAGAATTCTCTCCTTTTCAATTTTGGTGAAATTTGGCCCGAGACCATGTGCTATAGTACAGGGACTTTGACCCAATTTTTGAGTAACTTTAAAAATTCGTAAAAAATCCAATCTTGATTAGAATTAGCTCAAACTTGCTACACAACATAAAAACATGTATATGTATCAGGGAATGTTATAAAAATCGAGAATTCTCTACTTTTTATTTTTGGCAAAATTTGGCCCGAGACCATGTACTATAGTACAGGGACTTTTGCCTGATTTTTGAAGTAACTTTAAAAATTCGTAAAAAATCCAATCTTGATTGGAATTAGCTCAAACTTGCTACACAACATAAAAACATGTATATGTATCAGGGAATGTTATAAAAATCGAGAATTCTCTACTTTTCATTTTTGGCAAAATTTGGCCCGAGACCATGTACTATAGTACAGGGACTTTTGCCCGATTTTTGAGCAACTTCAAAAATTCGTAAAAAATCCAATCTTGATTAGAATTAGCTCAAACTTGCTACACAACATAAAAACATGTATATGTATCAGGGAATGTTATAAAAATTGAGAATTATCTACTTTTCATTTTTGGTAAATTTTGGCCCAAGACCATGTACTATAGTACAGGGACTTTTGCCCGATTTTTGATCAACTTAAAAAATTTATAAACATTTTTTCAGCTCACGCTTTCTACACAACATAACTTGTTTGTAGGTTTGAGTTGATTTCTTTCATTCAAGTTTCCAGAGACTCATTCCTATGCTCTTTCAAACTACCCCAGAACCAAACACTGGGAATCAAAGTTGGACAGCACGCAACAATGAGGTAATTACCCACTCTCTCCTCCTTTATCCCATATCATTGCCTTTGCAGATTAAAAGATCATGAAGGAAAGTATATAGCAAGACAGTACACTCCCATTAGTCCTCTAAATCAGAAAGATCATTTTGAAGTACTTATTAAAGTAAACAGGAACATCACTAACAAACTAACTACATTTGTACTATTCAATAGCTATATAGTGACGGTCTACTATCAACCATTATTGGGGCCACATTTAAACCCGGTTGCTTGGTAGAATGGAAAGGACCTTTCGGCGAGTTTCAATACTCGCCAAACCGGTTTAAAGAACTGGTTATGCTTGCTTGTGGTACAGGTATAGCCCCAATGATTCAAGTGATAAGAGCTGTTTTGGAAAATGAAGACGATTTTACGAAATTGAGATTGCTTTATGCTTCTAAGACTCAGCACGATATTCTACTCAAGAAC
Source organism: Amphimedon queenslandica (assembly GCF_000090795.2). Lineage (NCBI taxonomy): Eukaryota > Metazoa > Porifera > Demospongiae > Haplosclerida > Niphatidae > Amphimedon > Amphimedon queenslandica. The sequence continues at coordinate 77,099 of NW_003546269.1, read as the reverse complement.
CTAATCAATGAGTTCTCTGATTATTGGAACTTTAGCGTCATGTATTTTTTTAGCAGCTGCAACGAGGAGAAACTCTCTCTTGATAAAGGACAAGTTTGTTATGGCGATTGTGTCAAATTTGGACGGATTGACCAGTCAATTTTAGAATCCGAATTGGGAAATAGTGAGAGCATCCAGTTTTTAATATGTGGGACAAAATCTTTTGATAAAGACATGATTAAATATTTGTTAAAACTCAATTTTAATTATGAACAGATATTTAAATTTTAGTTATTGTGTTAAAATTTTGTAATGAGCCACGCCCACGTGCTGCATTCCAGCCACGCCTATTACTGCTGTATCTGCAAAAGAAGACAAGTACAAGCTATTGTGACATCTTGGAGGACAATTATGAAGGTACATAAAAGATTATAGAAGAACAACTGACCGATAAATATATCTTTTAGGCACTCGTCTTTCTTTTATTGATCCTCCTGTCGGCCGCTACCTGCTACAGCACACCCTTAGAAGCAGTTTTATCCGATAACGGGCAATCGTTGCAAGATGAAAGTGAAAACGATGTTGATACGGACCACAGTGATTTTATTGCCGCAGAAGGCATTTTACCTACGTCTCCTTTTAACGGAATCTACAACAACACAAAGAACAGGTTCTTTCGCGTTCTCTACAACCTCTCGTCCTACTTGCCATTCAGTGTAGAGTATGCAGTGACTGTTGGTCGAAATTGTAACATCATTGAGTACAATCACGAGTACTATGGGGTCCCTGGCCTCGTTATCTCGGCCCTACTCTTCATAATCGGTGCACTGTTCTGTTTCGTAGGTGAGGAGGGAAATATTATATTCTATTTTGTATTATAATTTTCAACAAGTGCATAGATCTATACTCTTGTCAATAGCTATTGCCAAGTTGTAGTATAGTAGCATTTAATAAGAAGCCAATGGGGAAGGGAGGGAATGAGTCCTTGTTTAAATTACTGTAGCCAATTTAACTTATTCTTTACTATCGTTATCTCTCACTTTAGGCTACCGGCTATTAAAGATCAATCTGTTCCTCATCGGTTTTCTCATTGGTGGACTAATGGCCTACTTCCTCCTCCTTGCTTTCATTGGGGACTTCACAAAAACATGGAGGATATACGTTGTTTGCATAGTCTCGGGCATAATAGGAATCATATCTGGCCTGCTGACAATCGGTATATACTATATCGGGCTCTTTCTGGCCGGGGGAGCGGTGGGTTTTCTCGGTACCTGGTTTCTACTATCAGTCATTGATATTGGCTACTTTCAAACACACGTGTACATTCCTTTTATTATAGCGATAGGAGTGGGCGTGGTGTGTGGCATTATAACGCTTATATTTCAAAAGTGGCTTGTGATTCTCGGCACTTCTGTTATTGGCGCTTTCCTCATCATTTGGAGTTTCGACTATTATCTTGAACTTGGTCAAATGATTTATTTCTTGTTTTTATTTGCCGTCCACCGGAACATGCTAAAGCCGTGCTGGTTCTCTTGGATTATAGTCGTCTTGTTTGCGATCCTCTTAGTTACGGGACTCATAGTGCAAGCTTGTGTCACAGGAAGGAAATACGATCACAAAAAGGATTTTGAAAATGGTGAGTGAGAGGAACTACTCATCCAATGTATGCTATTGGCTTCCATTACTATTGCTTGCTGAATAATGTTTTTGTTTTTGTTTTTATTTTAGGAATATGTTGTGGATTGTGTAAGAAGTGTCGCAGGGAACGACGTAGTGGTAACTACATGGTGAGTTTCCTCCTTGCTTCCTAATCTTTAGCTACCTTGTCTTCCTTCTTTCTTCCTTTACTTGATACTCTTCTCTTTTCCACAGCCATTGAAAGAGATGAAGTGATCAATGAACGCCTCAAGATTTACTCAATTACGTGTTGTACTATAAAACATCTCACAGCTTTTTAGTTCACATGAATAATAATAATAATAATAATAATCTCCATCATACATAGATTGCTTAGCTGATTTAATTTTTATTGTAAAGAAAAAAAAATTAATTTCATTAATAAAAGTAAAACTGACAGCACAAACAAAGCGTAGAAGTACAGTAATAACAATAATAATGATATGTTATTTCTTATAAACAGAATAAAGATTATAATTAATGTCCATATACAACACATACTAAATGAATTTGAAAGGCAGAGAGGGAGAGAGAGGAGGAGGTGCACACAAAACATTTCAAGTCACAAAATAATAGCAACATGCTGAAGTGTGTGCGAAATTGTCAAAATCTCTTTAAAATCAAATCACATCACGTCAATAAAATATTCGCAAGGATTATCGAGAGCTTGTTGAAAACTAGCCCGACTGGCGGAAACCCCCGGGGGGACCTGGCCCCCAATATTCAACGAACGTAGACTCATGCGATCGGGAGGAAGAGAGGCCCCACCCATAGCACCCCCGTTGCCAGGGTGATGGTATTGTTGCTGTGAGACGCTAGTGAACTCTGAGGCTGAACTAATACTGTTGGAGTGACGCATACGCATCTGGGGCGGTAGTTCCATGTGGGAGTGGCTTGGGCGAGGGGAGGGATATTGACGAGGGTCTGAGGGGGAGCCGGAGTGCTGACGAGGTGGATAATGAGCGTAACCAGACCCAGCGGCACTGGAGCTACTGGCAGAAGAACCAGTGTGGTGCTGCATCTGACCCTCTGAAAAAATAAAAAACAATAACAATAATAATAATAATAATAATAATAATAATAATAATAAAATTGTGAACTTATAACTTCTGGTTTGTTTTTGCAAGCTGTTTATGTTTATAATAATAACCATTACATGTACACGGTAAATTAAGCTTTTGTACTACCCTCTTAATAAATAAATAAATAAATATAATAATAAAATTAATAATAATAATTACCAGGTGAGTTGGAATGGGAGTGCATTAAATGAGGGTAGAAAGATCCTTCAATGGTCGGGAGGGATATCTGATCGTCTGATGAAGACCAACCCTGCCCATTGTTCCTATCCGATGGCAGTGGCCCAAGGGTGTCTGTCTCACCACCTGAATTATCACTTAAATGTAATTGAGTTAATTCTACGATAAAAGATAGAGACAGATAAGTGATAGTAAATATTATGTTTCATCTTTCACACTCAATTTCATCACTCCTTTTTTCCTCTCTCTCCTCCCTCTCTCTCTCTCCTACCAGTTGATAAGTTGTTAGCAGCTGCCTTTTTAAAGTCACCAAATATATAATAGCACTGCTCTGAGAACGTGTACTTATTCACTGCATGCTTAACAAAACCTTGCTGGATTTATAAAGGAAAGAAAAAGAGGCAAAAATTGACATTTTAATTCAATTTGTCATATCAATACCTTAAGCATGATTGCTGCATATTTCCTTGCGTGTCTTCTATCAATAAAGCCTTCAACGTTGTTGTGCAACCACTCAACCATATCAGATCCTGTAAAACACACAATATACTGAAATATACTATAATATACTATAATATACTAAGATATACTGAAATATACCAAAATATACTAAAAGTATACTGAGTTATACTGACCTATGAACGATTTGGGTATAGGCATCTTGAGCCACATCCTGTCCTTCACTTCCAGACCAGAATCAGGTGCAGCCATTGCCTTGGCGACACGATAGAGAGGGGAGGTGAGGTTGAGCTTCACAAGGTCTCTCTCAGACTCGGGAATGGACGAGGCAAGAGAAGGAGAGGAATTTGAGGTCATTGTACTCATAGTAGGGCTACTGGTGAACGGACGACCGTAGTCACCTGCTATAAAGGGAAACATGATCAATAATGTATTTATGTATAGCAGAAAACATGGCTTTTTGGTAACTTCAAAAATTCGTAAAAAATCCAATTTTGATTGGAATCAGTTTGAACTTTCTACGCAACATAAGAACATGTATATGTATCAGATACAGTTATAAAAATGAAGAATTCTCTCCTTTTCAATTTTGGCAAAATTTGGCCTGAGAACATGCACTATAGTACAGGGACTTTGGCCCAATTTTGGAGCAACTATGTTTCACCACAAAAATAAACTGGTAATACAGTATTATTATTATTATCATTATTATTATCATTATTATTATTATTATTATTATATTTACCTCTCTGTGCATTGGTATGCATCACCCAAGCTGAAGGATCCAATGGTCTTATAGGCTCCACTAAAAAATAAATAAAAATAAATTAAATAATTTCAGGATGTGTAGCCTAGCGCTTATTCATTAGCCAGTGGGCAGCTGCAGTGTGTGTAGCGTCTTGCTATACAATTATTCAAACTGTTTGGTCTTTGATATATCATTAAACTTTAGTCTGAATACATATATGTACATACACAATATATGTGTGTGTGTGTGTGTGTGTGTGTGTGTGTGTGGTGATGTACATGTACATGTACATGTATATATGATGTACATGTATATGTAAATGTACACACATGTATTGTACATGTATATAATACAATGTACATGTACATGTGCTTACGTCTAGGCTCAAACATAGGAGCATATGCTTCTGGCTCGAGACACTTGGCAACTGTCAGTATAATTGGACTATAGAGAGAGAAAAGAATTATAATAAAGGTACATGTGTACGTGTACATTATGTCTTTCCTTCTCCCTCCTTCTCCTCTTACCCAGGTTGCTGTACTATTTCTCTGAGTGTTCTCACGGCATCATCGTTACTCATGTTCTCAAAACTGATATCATTCACTTGTAGCAACATGTCTCCAGTTTCTATCCTTCCGTCGGCTGCTACGGCACCACTACACGGGTCACATGATAGTCAGATGACCTCACTTATATAAGGCTTACCCTTTCATTACGGTGCCTACGTATATTCCGCCCACGCCATCGTCATTGGCATGACCGACGATACTTATACCAAGGAAGTTATATGCATCTGAAATAGAATCAACAATATTTATTAATGCTAATTAATTTAATTAAACCACACCCATTCAATTAGGAGGCATATAACGTACATGTACATATACATGAGTTTCTAATAATATAAGTTTGTGTACTACATGTACAAGAATTCCTCTCTTATGTCTTACCCATGTTGAGAGTGACTGTTAAAATGTCCATGGAGGCATCAGACATTGTTGATGTGGTCATTGTACTCATGGACATGCTCTGAAAGGAAGAAGAAGCAAGTGAGTATACTTTCATTTCCTCTCTCTCTCTCTCTATCACTTACTCTAGGGACTTTCTTCTTAGTCAGTACTTTCTTCCGTGGGTGCTTGTGCGAAGTGACGGTACTAGTTGTCTCGACACTCAATCGACTAGACAAATAAACAAAAAAATTTATAAAAAATAGTTGTACTTGCTTCATTACATATATTAAATTCTTAACGAACAAGGATACATTTATTGTACAGCTGCATACATGTGTATAATTAGAATTCACTTGTAGAAACAATGACAGACAATATCCCATCATACACACACACTCATGATTATACTCATTTAACTTATTGGATGCATGGACTGATAACAATCGTAATGCTATTATTCTATTTAATGCTCACCTAGCAGTGTCCTCCGTCTCGTAGCAAGACGCCTCAAGGTCTGTTGCTGTTAGTTCGGTCGCTGTTTCGTAATCGGTGACACTTCCTGGTTGCCTTGGTAAAGAAAATAAGACCAATGACGTGTGGAAATTAGCAAGTACAGAGAGGGTAATTAGCAATTTTAACTCTCCCTTCTCTCCCCTCTTCTCCCTCCCCCTCTCTCTCTCCCTCTCTCTTACTTGTGTCTGTCATGGCGTCTCCTATGATGGCGGTGGTGATGATGATGATGGTGCCTTCTACTACTAGTAGAATGCCGAGACGACTTTGAAACTAAAAACAAACAAACAAACAAACAAATAAACAATTAGATACACATGGACGTACCTCCAGAGACAATGGACGCTTCATCATCATCCTTCTCTTTACTACAGAAAGAAGAGCAATGGTAACATATAAATACATACATAGTTACATCTATTACATATTACATTTATAAATGCTTACATAGTCTCGAGGTCTTTACTAGCTACGTCTGATCCGGAAGCACTTCCTTCTGATACCACCTGCACAAAAAACAAAAATTTGCATGTACAAGTATAGAAAGTGTTCTTACCCAGCAGACAATTCTGCCCTTTGCTGTTGGTAATAAAGCACTGTCTTCTATAATCTCTTCCTTGACAACACTAAGAGAAGGAAGGAGATCGGGATAGTATTAATTAAACAAACCAAACACGTTATCCATAGGATAACCAAACAATGATGCGTATAACATCACACACAATTCTATAAAGAAAACAACTGTATATATATTGTGTGTGTGTGTGTATGTATATGTACATATAGAAAGTGCCACACAGTCACATTTAGATTGCTTCCAAGTTGTCAACAATATAAGTATCAAATGACACCTGTAGTCCTTCTAAGGACATAAAAATGCAACTGCGAGTCTGGCATAATGTGTATGAATTAGAGCCACCATTCCTTCTCTCTTCTCATGGTATGGAGAGAGAGAGAGAGAGTGAGTGTGTGTATGGAGAGTTTATGACCACTTTAAAGCGACCACAAATTACTATAAAACTATTATACAATATATGCTTCGCTCTTTCTCAGACGCCAAAGATCGTTAATTATTGCTTACAAAACATTATACAGAAACCTTAAAGCAGTTCAACCACAATCAGTTTATAATAATAAATAAATATATCTTGACATCAGAATGATAATGTCAGCTGCATGTCAATAAGTGTTCTACAAAACCATTTTATATTATTATATAACTGTAAGGGATGTAATGTGATGCTATTACAATGTAGTTAATGTAGCATGGATGTACTGGGTATTATTATTATTATGTGTTACTATCATTGGGTGATTGTATATAAACAGTGGGTGAAGATAAAAGCACACCAAAGGCATGGCCTCCCTCTTTGTTGAGGTTAAAGTTTATTTAACAGGACATGAAATAATAATACAGAGACAGAGCTAGAGAGAGAGAGAGAGAGAGACAGAGACAGAGACAGAGACAGAGAGAGACAGAGAGAGACAGAGAGAGTGTGGGAAAGAGAGATAGAAGGAAAGGGAGTAAAGAATGCAACCTCACAACAGAAACCAGCCCCAACAAAGGGAAGAGATTATTATTCAAATATGAAACTATGCAGCTGGAGTAATATTATCTCATAATTTCATCAAAACAATGAAATTAAAATCAAATTCCAACACAGAGAGCTCTGTCTGCCCTCCTTGTGCCAGGATATGCCAACATTACCACAACACACAAGTATCAAAAATTTTTCCGATAAAACTTTGCCGGTGTGAGCTACAAAGGAAGTGCAGTTTCTTTTGAGCCAGGTAGACTATTGCGGAAAAGACCCCCCACAAATGTTACCAGCCTTGTTACTAAACAGAAGATTTTTGTACAGAGAGTCTTTGAGAGAAAGATCAAAGAGAATTAGCTCTAAATCATTCCACATATATTTCAAAGAAGCAGCTGTCATTATGACTGTTGTAGAGAAAGGAAGGAGTAATGGGAGGCACTAGGGATTAGGTAATGTGATGTAATGTATGCATTATGTCCTCTCCATTTCTTTGAAGAGGGCGAATTAATTAGTACAGCTGCAAAGCCACATCAAAAGAAAGGGATACACTACACACTATTAATGTTATTGCTTTCTAGCGTGATTAAACATGCCCATGACAAAAAGAAGATAGATTATTAAGAGAGAGAGAGAGAGAGAGAGAGAGAGAGAGAGAGAGAGAGTGAGTGAGGGAGAGGAGACATTTTATAAGGTGTCCTATAACATCAGATCAACACATAGGTGTCACACTGCTAATGGAAAGGAAGTTACGTGTATATGGGTACAATTATGAAGAAAAGGACAAGTGTGAAGAGAGAGGGAGAGGAGAGAAAAGAGGGAGAGAGGGGAGAGAGAGAAAAGAGAGAGGAGATTGAGGGAAAAGGTGATTAATTACAAAAAGCGGGGAGAGAAATATAAGAGGGCTGTAAGTGCGTACAAAAAAGCTTAGATTTAGTAACATATGCCACCTGGATTACAGCTAATAGAAAAGAAAACAAAAACAAAGAGAGGGAGATAAGGCCAGCCATTCAATCGTACACAAAGGAGAAAGGTACATACATGTATACTTATCAAAATGATGTCCTTATGTATACACAAATGGCAACCATACACAACACAGAATAGTAAAGAATCAAAAATAAAATTACACTATTTACAGATGCTATTATAATTATTTGTATCTAGATTATATATATATAGGATTAAAGATCTTACCCAATGTCATCGTCGATGGACTTAAAAAAGAATTTCTTGAAAGGACCCGGACGGCTAAGCTGTTCCTTGAGGTCTGAGAGTTTCACTTTTGATGGACTGAGAGGTATCTTAGTCATGTATGGAGTCTCCTCGTCATCAACGTAATAGATAACCTTAGTCTCCTCCATGTTGATGATAACTATGGTCTCGCCTTTTCAAGATAAAGAGAGAGATGGGAGATAGTGGGATTTTTAATTACGAGTGCGCGACTTGGTTTGTCCTCTGTTTATAAAGGAAAGTTGTTGTTGCTTTGTCCAATCTGCCGCCAGTCGGGTTTCACTGTAGTAAAGAGCAATAAATGTGTCTAGGCTTTGAAGTGGTCAGAGAATACAGAAGAGAAGAAAAGACACTTTCCTTTTCTCATAAGAAGTAAAGCGAAACCCAATTTGCTCGTATTTTTAATAAACCGTTGGTGCTTAGAAGATTAGCGGGAAGTGTTTCTGCGCATGCGTCAACCCACGTGCGTTACTACAGTTGAATAGTTGATGCAGCTGGTACAATAATAATTGTTGTGCTTAGAGTATAGAACTTTACTTTAAATTTGAAGAGATATTGAATGGTTTAGATTAGAAGATTTGATAGTCTGGAAGATTTGAAATGGACGGGGAGCAATTTAATGAGCTAGATCGGCTCATTAAAATCACTGGTATGCTATTTGATGTCTTAAAATTTTAATGAAATTATTACAATTTTCAAGAGTTTGAAAACAAGGTCCAAGACAAAGCAATCTACAATGAGAGAGAGATGATAGCAGGTGCATTGTGTTGGATTTCTAATCTTATGTTTTTTGTTGTTCTCAGCTTATGAAAAAGAGATAAATCAACTTAACAAAGACATAGAAAGAATGGAAAAAGAAATGGCAAGAAATGACGAGCTCTCGCTCAAATATTTACGCAAAATCGGACAATCCAAAGAAAACTACGAAAGGTAAGACACAACCGTTACCAAGGCAACAGACTGACTCCGCCCATTAAAGCTTAAAAAAGACGTCAGTGGTCTTGGATGATCACTTGGAAGCTTTGGGTAAGAAGGCTGCGGAAGCAAAGCAGGAGGCAGCAGAGAGAAGAGAGAAGATGAGACATGCTATAGAGTATTATACCTTGAAATGGGAGGAGTACAAGAAGAAATATGAATCTACTAAGCTGGGAAAGGCCTATGTGGCTGTATGCAAGGAAGTCAAGGACCTTGAGAAAGAACGTAATTTTGTTATATTTATTTGAATTATTGTACTTATTATTATTTTTGTTATTATTATATTCAATTTGTTTTAATTAGTGGAGGAACTGGATAAAGAGCTGGAAGAAGCTCGGAAAGCACTACGGAAAAAAAGTGGACAATAATTTATAATAATGTCGTTTTTATTGCACTCTCTTTGGCTTAGATCCTATTGAAAAGATTAAGCCTTGGATTATTGAATTGTAAGTACAGTACATGTACATGTACATTGCATTTCTGAGAAAATTTGAGCATTCATAAAAATACAATTTCAATCGGAATGAGCTCAAACTGTAGATGCAACATAAGTACATGTATATGCATCAGAAAACATGATAAAAATGGAGAATTCTCGCCTTTTCATTTTTGGTGAAATTTCATCAAAATCCCTGTACTATAGTACAGGGACTTTGGCCCGATTTTAAAGTAACTTTGAAGATTCATAAAAAATCCAATTTTGATTGGAATCAGTTCAAACTTTCTATGCAACATTAGTACATGTATATGTATCAGAAAACATGATTAAAATGGAGAATTCTCTCCTTTTTATTTTTGGCAAAATTTGACCCGAGACCATGTACTATAGTACAGGGACTTTGGCCCGATTTTTGAGTAACTTTAAAAATTTATAAAAAAATTAATTTTGATCAGAATCAGCTCAAACTTTCTACACAACATAAGTACATGTATATGCATCAGATAATATTATAAAAATGGAGAATTCTCGCCTTTTCATTTTTGGTGAAATTTCATCAAAATCCCTGTACTATAGTACAGGGACTTTGGCCCGATTTTAAAGTAACTTTAAAAATTCGTAAAAAATCTAATTTTGATCGGAATCAGCTCAAACTTGCTACACAACATAAGAACATGTATATGCATTAGAAAACATTATAAAAATCAAGAATTGTTGCCTAGCCATTTTTGACAAAATTTGACAAAAATCCCTGTACTATAGTACAGGGACTTTGGCCCGATTTTTGAGTAACTTTAAAAATTTGTAAAAAAATTCAATTTTGATTGGAATCAGCTCAAACTTTCTACACGACATAAGTACATGTATATGCATCAGATAACATTATAAAAATGGAGAATTCTCACCTTTTCATTTTTGGTGAAATTTTGTCAAAATCCCTGTACTATAGTACAGGGACTTTGGCCCGATTTTAAAGTAACTTTAAAAATTCGTAAAAAATCTAATTTTGATCGGAATCAGCTCAAACTTGCTACACAACATAAGAACATATATATGCATCAGATAACATTATAAAAATCAAGAATTGTTGCATAGCCATTTTTGACAAAATTTGACAAAAATCCCTGTACTATAGTACAGGGACTTTGGCCCGATTTTTGAGTAACTTTAAAAATCTGTAAAAAAATTAATTTTGATTGGAATCAGCTCAAACTTTCTACACAACATAAGTACATGTATATGTATCAGATAACATTATAAAAATGGAGAATTCTCACCTTTTCATTTTTGGTGAAATTTTGTCAAAATCCCTGTACTATAGTACAGGGACTTTAGCCCGATTTTTGAGTAACTTTAAAAATTACATACATTTACATTTACATTTTTTTACATACCGTAAGAACATGTATTTATATCAGAAAATGTATTGAATTCTCTACTAGCAGTAGTGGTTTGTTTTAATACTTTTCTTTCTCATTCCTTCAAGTGCTGAGCTTGGTCTAATGGCAGAACAATCGTCTGCTGAAGTGAAAGAATTGGATATAATTAATGAGTCACTTTCGTCCAAAATTGATCAAATGAAACTAGAAATTGATGATGCTACTGCAAAGATCCAAGAAGCATCTACTGTAATTAATCAAATGATTAAAAATAATAATTTTTCCTATTTTTAGAAGTCATCTAATAATGCTTCAAATTTAATCCATCCTCCTCCTTCCCCTTTTGTCGGACCTGGTGATGGTCAAATTTCAACCAGCAAGAGGCCAAGGATAGATCCCACAATTACGACCTCATGGGCAAGCAAATTGAAAACTTTTGCTGGGGGGCCGTCTGTTCATGTCAATAATCCCAGACCAAGTTCTACCGGCAATAATCCTGGTTCCAAGCCTGATTCTGGACCCCCTGGTCCCAGACCTCTTGCCAATGTTCTAAAACCTGTTTCTACTTTTAGTAATCCCTTGACTGCTAAGCTTACAACAGTGTCCAGACCCAGCGTCAATATTGGATCACCATTGATGACGAGACCCATAATGTGTCCCAGACCCCCTTCCATACAAAATCCTTTGTCAGTCTCCAAACCTCCTTCAATAGAAACACCTCCAATGACTTCCAGACCCCTTACTTTAGAAATCCCCCTTGTGGTTTCAAACTCTAATCCAATTATTGCCAATCCTTCTAGCATTGCCAATAATCCGAGCCTTCTTTCCAGGCCCCTTGCAGTCAACACACCACTTTCCAGACCCTCTACCATGGAAATTCCAGTGTCCAGACCCCTTGGAGTTGAATTACCAGTGTCCAGACCCCGTAGAGTTGAATTACCAGTGTCGAGACCCCTTGGAGTTGATAATACCGTGTCCAGACCCCTTGGAGTTGATAATACTGTGTCCAGACCCCTTGGAGTTGATAATACCGTGTCCAGACCCCTTGTTAGCTCAAGCGAAATTGAACCAGAAATGTCTATGGAAACATTGGAGCCAATTGGTTCAATGGAAATTCCACAAGGGCAGGAAAGTGGCTTAAATTTCTATTATGGTGAAGTAAGTAACTGAAAATTGACCTTTTGGTATGATATAATGTCTACATGTGTGCATCATATTTCTCCCAAATTAAACAATTTCAGAATTGTGGATTACTATTATATTTTATTGTTGCACTAGATGCAGCAGGAAGGACTACCTCAAGAAGGAGAGGAAGAGGGACTGAGGGAGGATGATTATAATGTAGGAGGATTAGGAGGATTAGGAGGAGGCGGTTTTATGAGTGATTTGTTTAATGAAGCAGCTGCTAACACTGTACCATCTTGTGAATTATTTTCTTCAGTAAGTATATATTTATAAGTTGGTAGCAATAATGTTTATTTTTATATTTGCCATGTGTTAAAAACTACCACTCAATACCAATCATCATATTTCAATCTATGTATGTGTTAGTGTGAAAATTTAAGGTGTTAATTTTTTTAAATCCAATTTTACATCTATAGATATCTGGAGGTAACTACTCCCAAAGTGTCGGGATTAACGAGACAGCCGGTAACTTCCCTGATGTATTTTCTTCTGCCACTGGAGGTCAGAGTGGAAATCAGGGAGGAGGCGTTAGTGGTGGTGGTGCAGGTGGAATGTTCTCTTTTTTTGATGCTAAGACGACTGATACTGGAAGTAAGGAAGAGTGAGAGCTACAAGTATTGTTCGTATGTTTTTTTGTAAAATTATTTGCTTAAAATTTTTAACTTATGTTGTGTAGAAACTGATTCCGATCAAAATTGGATTTTTTTTACAAATTTTTAAAGCTGTTGCAACAAAATTTGACTGACATTGGTATTTTATTCTCCTCTTTTTTATCTTTTTTTAGTGTTTAGCTTCTTTGGTGGAGATAACACCACTAATAATAGTGGTTGGTAGTACTAACTGGCTAATGGATATTCCAAGAGCATAATCACAGCTACCGTATTATGAATATGATTTAGTGAACATCGAAATTGTAGATATGCATGAGAATTTAATAATTCAAACAACATCATAAATATTACAATATATAGGACACTTTAAACATTATAATTATGATAATTGTCATTTATTATTAACATTATTAAGATAATGGCTACAAATTCTCTTCCTCCTCTTCTTCTACTTCCATTATTGTTTCTGATACATCCATTTCTCTAGGTGTGAGAATGTAAGACTGTGAAAGATGGAGTCTCTGTGCTGTGGTTGAAGGAGGAGGTGGAGGAACATACCTCTCACCATCTTCTTTCCTAGTGCAAGTGTTTCTTAAGTGTTTAACATGAACTCCAAATGCTAGTACACTTATTGGCACAATAGGACCAATGAGATAGACCACTATTGCTATGTAAGAGCTAGAATGTGACTCTACATTGGAGTGATTGCAGTTATCAGTGAAAGCATTGTTCATTCCTAATCTCTGACAGTTGAAGTATGCCTCTGAAGTAGAAGTCAGCTTGTGTCTGTTAATCCCTTGATGTATGGAGTATATCAACACAAGGAACTGGTATAGTAATAGGCAAGCAAAGATTATCAATGTCTTTTTATCTGTGTAGGAAAGCATTGGTCTTTTTAATGATCTTACTAACTTATTACCAAGTATGCCATGATACTAGAGACAAAGAAAGAAAAGGAGAGATGAAAATTAAAGTAAAAGCATGCACATAATTGCAGTCATGATGCAATTATTATTTTTCTATTTTACCTTAATAACGACCTGTACTATAATAAGTAGTAGGACACCGCCAATGCTTAGCATTAGGAGATTAGGAAATACGAATAGATAAAACTGATACGTCAAGTTATTTAATATGCAGAATGAAGTGGATGAATCAGTGTCTACATAGTCAGCTCCTATTAATGCTATCATTACCAATATTCCTGGTATTACAAAACCTATATAAAAATATATCATAATTGTCCTTTATGTAGAGGTTTTTTATACAGTAAGGATGTAATTGGTACACCCATATGCACTTTATTACCTAGTACAACTGTAAGGATTGCAATCAATGTTCTTTTCTGAGTCCCTTTTGTCTTTCTTGCATGGAAAGGAAATGCAGTCAAGTAAAGAAAGAAAGCAATATGAGTGAGCCAGAAGCAAGTCATCTGTGTAGTTATATAGTAGAATATTATCCCTTAAAAGAAACAGAGGGAAAGAAAAGTAATATTGTAATATGTGTACGCAAATATATTACCTGATACAGTGCAGTAGAGTGAAGGGTCATTCGTTATGCTAATATCAAATCTTGTGTCAGTACAAAATAAATCAAGTCGACTACCAAACACGGACAATGCAAGGAAAAAGGCTATACAAAAATGTCATGAGATATATACTGGAAATATAACTTACTTAGGACCAGATAGTCAAGTAGCAAGAATACGACAAGTCGAGTTGGGAATTTAAACCTTTAGGAATAGAAAATAATAATATGGCATGCCATTTGATTTTGATGGTGAAAATGTTACACTTACATGTACTTATTTTCATAAATTAAGAGGAGCAACGCTCCCAGGCCAGCAGCAAGGCTTACAATGATGCTCATTGATTTTAAAAGTATTAGAGCATCTTTGAGATTGTCTGAGTCTGTAGTCCAGCTGTAACAAGAAGGATAGCAATAGTCATTGTCTTGGATGAAGGAAGGAGAGCAAGTGATAGAAATATTTTCAGTATTGTTGGTAACATTAGGGATTACAGGGTCAGTGAAAGAAGTGCCATATTCCTATTGACAGAAAAATGATAAAAGGAAGTGGATCATTTTTTTGACAGCTTTACAAGATGCTAAAAGATGCTTATCCAATAACTACAATAATCACTGGAGTTCAGTGCTTTCTTTAAATTAGTACATATAGACTTACTGATACATAATAATAAATAGCTAGAGAGTGGATTAAGAGTACCAGTAGTATACCAGCAAACACCAAGCCTACTCTTCTTGTTTTCTTGTTGCTAAAGGATGAACAATCAAGCTTGAAGTCTTGTGATTTTCGTGAGTGCAACTCTATCATTTTATCAACAAACAGAGAGAGAGATTTCTCAAGAGAAGACACACCCAAACAAATATTTATTCATGACCTGAGACACCAGTGTGCATTGTATTCACAATGCCACACACATTAACTGCATTATGCATGATCAATAGATGTTACTACCATGAGGATCATAACATATATATGTGCTACAGTACACTATTATTAATAATTAAGATAAAGATGCATTTTAAAATTGAAATTTTACGTGGGAATAACGTAAGATAAGTGATGAACACAGTTTTGTCAATCAGTACAAGATTTCCTGAGCATCCATTTCATAAGTTTTGTTAATGTCACTGTGAGTTGATATGGGTCTGTTTCTAAACTGCTGATTATCGTCACTCGTGGATTCCAACTCTTTCAAATCAGAAGACGAGCCCTTTTGAGTTGATACCCAATTCACTACGACAAAGTTTAAGATGAAACCAGGGACAAGTACAAATATCAAAAATGCCAGAAAGAGTATGTAGGGATGAGAATAATGCTCAAAATTATCTCGGGAGCATTCCCCGGGTATATGCCCATCTCTCTCGCATATAAAGTACTGAACGATGGCAGTAGTGATAGAGCCGCTCTGGGTCCCAGTCAGTACTGATAGTATTAACAACACACTGCCAAACAGTAAAGCACTCATTGGGATTAAGAGTAACGCCCTATTAGGAGCTGGTATAGCTAAATCGGCTTTAATATCTTTAGTCTGTCGAAATAAACCTTGAAACTGTAAGAATGAAGAATTAAAGCATGTATTATTTATCGTAGAAACGTACTTTTTGAATGTGCCAGATAATGAAAATGAATAAATAGCTGCCATTGAGTAGTAGTATGTAGTAAGGTATCACAAAAGAGTAAAGCCAGTAATCGAATTTGTTTGGCGTACAGAATAAAGGCGGGAATGATGATTGAGTGTACTTAAAATCGTCAAATGTGTAGCATATGCCAATGGCAACTCCAGGGACCACAAAACCTATAACAATACACATAAAAGAAGAGCTAGTATGATAATAGTCATATCAATGCATACCAATCAAAGTGAATACGACATGGTTGATATTATTTAACACGTATTTCTTTGTTTTCTCTGCAAAATATAATGCACAGAACATAGACCATAACTGGATGACTGCGAAAAGCCCAACCTGGAGTGCTGTATATTGAAATACAATTCCTATTGGGTAAACAATGAGGATAGTCCAACCATACAATAGATAGTATTAGTACCTGAGATAGTACAGAATGTGCTTGGATTATTTATACTTATCTCTAATTGGTCATGACTGCAGTAAACCTCAGGCCAAAATATTGACAGTAGCACAAAAATAACTAAGCAACAGAATAAACAAACATGATTCACTCGTGCATGGCATCTTTCTTACCCTCTACCAGATAGTCGAGTAGCATGAAAGTACAGTAAACAAGTGGAAACGAGAACCTAACCAAAAGATTGACATTCTTAGCAGTGTATGGAATTACTTATCGCATTACATTTTCTTATATTCATAAAGAGAGAAGGCTAAGGCTATGACTGCCATTAAGAGCCCAGTCAGTGATACTGATGTATTCAATATCTTCATTGCTAGAGAGAGACTCTCTGGGTCTTGCTTCCAATTTTGACAGCTTGCCCAGCAAAAATCATCAGCATCTTTAATAAAGTTTTTCTCGCAAGTCGTATTGGAAAAATTAGAACCAGAGGAGGCTTCACTGTTGTTACAAACTGTCGTGTTATTTTCAATAGTTTGACCTAAAAAACAAAAAATGCATTATATTTAATATTGAGAGTGTTAATAGCTTACTTCTAAGTGGTAATTGAGCACAGTCTGGAAGTAGATCTGGTCTTAAAAGGCCAACTTGATGCCATTCAGCTCGACAGATTGAATCACGTATATAGACACACAACTCTCTTGTAGGCTTGACTGTTCTTTGCAAAGAGGTGCAGTCACAAAGAGGAAAGAAGTAAAGACAAAAGAAAGGAAATGCTAACTGCTGGCACTCTGAGCTTGCCAAATCTGCAGATAAATGATTATTGTGCTAGTTATTCTTTAGATTTCTTACTTAAATATTGATTAAATTGAACAGCATTGTATTCCATTGAATTCTGATCTAATCCAGAACCAACTCTCAGCTCATTCCCATGAGCACATGAAGACCATGCAGTCAATACTGGAGCACACACACTGCCTCTGTAGGCTGTGCATGAGTCACTATTGCAGCCATTGGGAATCAACCCAAGGCCATGCAGACTGCACAGTGTTACTGGCTCATTTATTGTAGCATTGCTGGATTCATTACTGCAATGGGTAGTGTTTGTAGTCCCTGTCACATTGAAATTTATCTACAAGAATTGAGGGAGAGAGAGAGAGAGAAAGAAAGAAAGAGGTGTGTCAAAGCTATATATATCGATTGCAACTTACTGTCCCACTTAAGTCTTCATCATTGAAGGCATATTCCTATTGTATAAATAATGCAGTAATACAAATAGTTAGGTAGTTTTGGGCCTTACATCAATATAATAGTAAACTATGAGGCTTGAGAGAGTAAGAGTGACTACAGCACAAGCTAGCACTAGACTAGTACATTCTCTTTTTGAGTAGAGCATCATACATATATTGCTGCTGCTGCTGCTTCAATTTGAATGAGAACTGCAAAGAAAAGAAAGACTGGGGCAGATTAACAGCAAGACAAAATATGTAGAGCCTAAGTTGTATGGTATTTATATAGATATGGCTGAGAGGGTGCAGGATTGGTTCTCAAATGAATGATTTAATTTTTAATGAAATTCATGTAGTGTGGGTAACAGCAGCAAGGGAGGAAAGAGAGATCAAAGTCTATAAACATCAAATCATCAGTAATTATGGTAAAAGCAATAATAAGCTAATTTTAAAAGAATAAAAATAATTTTAAAAGAATAATAATAGATCTAAAGTTGCACAATCTAGTAATTGAGCTCCACCCTTTCATTGAACGCCCACTCACATTGATTAGTCCAGCCCATATTGGGCTTAGGCAAATGAAACCCCATCCATAATACAGAAAGCCACTGCATTTGACAACTGGTGCACAGTCATGGTCACATTTAGCTTGCAGGATTTTTGATTTTTGGAAGCATAAAATCACTAAAAGGGCGGGGCCAGAGGAGTGGTTTGATATTCCGAATATGTCCGTACACTATCTACAAACTACTGTCTCCGTACACGTACAAATTTCATTTGATTTCTTCAGTAAATTTTCACGTGATAAAAAGGTGAATCAATGGTCGACATGTTTGTCCTGTTTCTCTCCTCTCTTCTTCTTGCTTCTGCCCCAGTGCTGGCAGATCCAGTCCCACTGGTAATGTGGCACGGTATGGGCGACACTTGCTGCTTTCCCTTCAGTATGGGCGCCCTCATGAAGCTGGTAGAGAAGCAGGTCCCTGGAATATACGTGCAATCCATTGAGATAGGAAACAGCATATCCGATGATGAGCTGAACGGGTTTTTCATGGGAGCTGAGAAGCAGATTGATATAGTTTGCAAGAATCTTTCGGCTAATCCTAAACTCCAGCAGGGCTTTAATGTAATTGGGTTTTCCCAAGGGGGCCAATTTCTAAGGGGTCTTGTACAGCAGTGCCCCAACGTCACCGTCCGAAATCTCATTTCGGTCGGGGGCCAGCACCAGGGGGTGTACGGTTTCCCAAGGTGCATAGGTACTAACGTAACGCTTTGCAATGAAATGAGACGCCTCCTCAATATCGGAGCTTATAACAAGTTAGTACAAGACATTTTAGTGCAGGCCCAATATTGGCACGACCCCCTGAACGAGGATGAGTATAAGAAGAAATGCGTCTTCCTTCCCGACCTCAATCAAGAGAATACCTACAACCCAAACTACAAGTTACGACTCCTCACTTTGAAAAACCTTATACTGGTAAAGTTTCTTGAGGATGAAATGGTGCAGCCGAGAGAGAGCGAATGGTTTGGGTTTTATAAGCCGGGACAAGCAGTCGAGACTTATACTTTATTTGACAGTGACCTTTACAAGAATGACCTCTTAGGATTGAAGACTCTCAATGATACCGGTCGGCTTCATTTCCTTGGAGCTCCTTTTGATCATTTGAAGTTCACTGAGCAATGGTTCATTGATAATCTTATACCATTCATTAATGTCCAATTTGATGAAGATGAGAAGAAAAGGGACTAAGCCATGTTAAAAATGATTTTTTGACTATTATTATTATTCTCCTTCCTATACTTGTTGTTCCCCATGTTACTTGTTGCATATACATGAAGTGTTGATTGTTTACTTTTATTTGTTTAAACTGTTTTCAGTCAATTCATATGCTGTTACTGACATGTAAATTATGAAAAATTAATGACAATTGAGTATTTTTATGATAAAAATGGACGCTTGCTCCTTCTAAATGTACAGTTTATGAAACACAGCTATAATGTGAGGGAGTCTATACAACACCAGTACTATCATCACTATCAATATTAGTCCTAACATCTTATTACTGGTACTAATCTTCCCAAAAGATTTATCACCATCATTTATGACGCTATCAGAAGGTAAACGCAATACGTCTATTATCTCTCCCATCATGAAATGCTTCCCAGTCGATACTATCTTAACAAGCGCCATTTTCCCCATGAGTTCTTTATACTGTGGAACTAGCACCTAAAAACGAAATTATATAAAAGTACATGTCTTTTAGCTCCACCCATTTGCCAGCCCACCTGTTCATAGTACTTAGTGTGTCCAACATAATAACGCTTGTCATGTGACATTTCTGTGACGAGTATGGTCTCAATCCCGCCCACACGTTTAGAGTATGGAGTATAGGAATGGAATAATTCCGTTAATTTCCGAGACCTGTTCTTTACCTAATAACAACAACAACATTACATGTAAATAATAATAACAACAATGATACAAAAATATACATAATAATAGTGGTGAAATTGCAAAAATTAAATAATAATAATAATAATAATAATGATAATGTACTTCATTTGTTGGTATTCGTTTCATTTTAGCAGCTGGAGTCCCAGGCCGTGGATAAAACTGATTAATAAACAATGAAGGGAACTTATACTCATTAACGAGAGAAAGAGTCTCACTGAAATCCTATCAAATAAATAAAAATTAATTAATTAATAATAAATAAATAAATATAGTACTTCTTCAGTTTCAGTTGGAAACCCACATATGACGTCTGTAGCTATGGTAACACCAGGAACTCTAAGATGGTAAAGAAATGTAATAATATAAAGAAAGACCTTCCCTCTCTACTCAACTGTTCTTTTAGATAATCCACTACTTTCCTAAACTGTTTGATGGTGTATTCTCTCTTCATTTCTCCCAGTACAGCATCAGAGCCAGATTGGACCGGAACGTGAAGGAATGAATACACTCGTGGATGGGACAAGATCTTTGCCATTTCCTACAAAAAATAAAAACCATTTATCACAAGTTAGGAGCCTAGAACGTGTTCATGCAAATGTAATTTAAATGTAAAATTCTCTCCCAAGAAGGTTTAAAGTATCAGAAAATGTAATAAAAATTGGGGGTGATTTTTTGGCCATTTTTCGGAAAAAACCATGGGCTATAGTACAGGGATTTTTTCAGAAATTGGCCTATTTTTAAAAAATGGCGGTAACTTTAAAAATTTAAGTCTAAATCAGCTCAAACTTCCTACGCAGCATAAGTACATCAATATGCATCAGAAAATGTAATAAAAATTGGGGGTGATTTTTTGGCCATTTTTTGGAAAAAACCATGGGCTAAAGTACAGGGATTTTTTCAGAAATTGGCCTATTTAAAAAAATGGCGGTAACTTTAAAAATTTAAGTCTAAATCAGCTTAAACTTTCTACACAGCATAAGTACATCAATATGCATCAGAAAATGTAATAAAAATTGGGGGTGATTTTTTGGCCATTTTTTGGAAAAACTATGGGTTATAGTACAGGGATTTTTTCAGAAATTGGTCTATTTTAAAAAATGGCGGTAACTTTAAAAATTTAAGTCTGAATCAGCTCAAACTTGCTACACAGTATAAGTACATCAATATGTATCAGAAAATGTAATAAAAATTGGGGGTAATTTTTTGGTCATTTTTCTGAAAAAACCATGGGCTATAGTACAGGGATTTTTTCAGATTTTGGCCCATTTAAAAAAATGGCGGTAACTTTAAAAATTGAAGTCGGAATTAGCTCAAACTTTCTACACAGCATAAGTGCATCAATATGTATTAGAAAAGGTAATAAAAATTGGGAGTGATTTTTTGGCCATTTTTCATGGGCTATAGTACAGGGATTTTTTTCAGATTTTGGCCCATTTTTTAAAATGGCCGTAACTTTAAAAATTTAAGTCGGAATCAGCTCAAACTTGCTACTCAATATAAGTACATCAATATGTATCAGAAAATGTAATAAAAATTGGGAGTGATTTTTTGGCCATTTTTCTGAAAAAACCATGGGCTATAGTACAGGGATTTTTTCAGATTTTGGCCCATTTTTAAAATGGCTGTAACTTGAAAAATTCAAGTCGGAATCAGCTCAAACTTGCTACACAGTATAAGTACATCAATATGTATCAGAAAATGTAATAAAAATTGGGTGTGATTTTTTGGCCATTTTTCATGGGCTATAGTACAGAGATTTTTTTAGACTTTGGCCCATTTTTAAAATGGCTGTAACTTGAAAAATTCAAGTCGAAATCAGCTCAAACTTGCTACACAGCATAAGTACATCAATATGTATCAGAAAATGTGATAAAAATTGGGGGTGATTTTTTGGCCATTTTTCGGAAAAAACCATGGGCTACAGGGATTTTTTCAGATTTTGGCCCATTTTTAAAATGGCTGTAACTTGAAAAATTCAAGTCGGAATCAGCTCAAACTTGCTACACAGTATAAGTACATCAATATGTATCAGAAAATGTAATAAAAATTGGGTGTCATTTTTTGGCCATTTTTCATGGGCTATAGTACAGGGATTTTTTCAGACTTTGGCCCATTTTTAAAATGGCTGTAACTTGAAAAAGTCAAGTCGAAATCAGCTCAAACTTGCTACACAGCATAAGTACATCAATATGTATCAGAAAATGTGATAAAAATTGGGGGTGATTTTTTGGCCATTTTTCGGAAAAAACCATGGGCTATAGTACAGGGATTTTTTCAGATTTTGGCCCATTTTTAAAATGGCTGTAACTTGAAAAATTCAAGTCGGAATCAGCTCAAACTTGCTACTCAACATAAGTACATCAATATGTATCAGAAAATGTAATAAAAATTGGGGGTGATTTTTTTGGCCATTTTTCGGAAAAAACCATGGGCTATAGTACAGGGATTTTTTCAGATTTTGGCCCATTTTTAAAATGGCTGTAACTTGAAAAATTCAAGTCGGAATCAGCTCAAACTTGCTACTCAACATAAGTACATCAATATGTATCAGAGTGATTTTTTGGTCATTATTTGGAAAAAACCATGGGCTATAGTACTGGGATTTTTAAAGATTTTGGCCCATTTTTTATATGGCCGTAACTCAGAAAATAGAAGTCAGAATCAGCTCAAACTTGCTACACAGCATAACTACATCAATATGTATCAGATATTTATAATAAAAGCAGTTATTAATCATTACCTCCAGGTGTTCCATTATGTACGGTGGGTTTGTCATTCCAATACGAAGCATAGAACCTTCCGGCATCACCTCAACAAGTTGCCATAGCAACTCGGGTAAAGTCACGCCTATATCCCGGCCGTATGCACCAGTGTCTTCGCTCGTTAGCCATATTTCGACCACGCCTTCTTCAAAAGCTTGAGTAGCTCTTGAGATTATTTCTTGCGGATAATAACTAGCGAGATTACCTCGAGAGTGCTTTGTCTTACAATAAGTACAGTGATTAAGACAGCTGCAAATAAAGAGATTCATTATATTAAAAATAAACAGATATAATACATATTCAAAAAACAACGTACATGTACATGTATAGTAGAACCTTCAAACAGAGGCCTGTTTAAAAGTTTAAGATAGTAAATAGAAGCCTAAAATTCCACTTAAAGATTTACTGTACATCAACTATCATTATATAAATAATAATGATTATAATTATTAATTAATTAATTGATTACCCTGAATTGATTAATTAATTAATTGATTACCCCGAATTGATTGGTATTATTTCCACTAAAGGATTCTTCCTGATTTTTGGTAGCTCCAGACTCGGTCCGGCTAACTGACGCCCACTCCCTCTCTTTGTCCCAAACAGCCTAACGGTTCCTCCCTTTAAAGCTCCCTCCACCACTTCAACTATACGATCAATCTGTTTGACACCCACGGCAGAAATGTCCTTTATTTCGTCAAGGTCTTTCTGTCCCTGGGGGACGCACCCGGCAACCACAAGGGTCTTGTTGAGTTCCTTTCCTTTCTTGATGGCGCTTTTGAAACCATCTTCACTTGGACCTTTCACAGTGCAGCTGTTTAGTAGCCACACGTGAGCGTCCAATGGTGAGTCTGAAAAAGGAATTCGAAAAAAAAGAATTTTAAAATTAATTTCTATATTGATTAATTAGTGGGTGTGGCCAATCTGGCCTAAATTAAGGGTTAAAAATAACTAGAATGCATCGTACCAGTAATAGTGTATCCTTCAGCTGCTAGCAGTCCTGCCATGTACTCTCCATCGCTAGTATTATGAGAGCAGCCCCAGGTCTTTATGTAGATGCTCTGACTGCCTGGGATGAAGCTGTCACCTTCAGCAACAAGGTTGGGGCCATTGTTTCGCCTCAAAGCGCGAGGAAGAACGCCTCTAGTGGCTCTAGAGGATTCCCTAGGCTCTTCAGAAGACGGAATGAGGTCTTCAATGTCAGGAAACGCTTCCTCTTCTCTGCAATTAGAGCTACAATTCTCACCATCACCATCAGCCATGTTTAGAGTCCGTACTTTAGTCGTAAAACTCCGTTCACGTAAACCACGTGGAACATTGTGTTGACAATGGATGAAACCTCTCACTTGGATGTCATGAAAGACGTGAAAGAGCTGATCCAAAACATCCTAAAAGATCCTTTTCTAAAAGACCTGTCTCCAGAGATATCATTAGATGAGGTTCAGTCCCGTTTAGCCCTCGAGCAAGGACGTGCTATGACTCTTAATGTACAAAAACTTGACAACACAAGTTTTCCTGTCATTGTTTTACAAGGAGCAACTGTCCATGAACTAAGGAAGAGTGTAGAGAATGAGACGGTCAGAAGACTCAAGAAGGAGGGGAGGACTACTTTCGTTAGCTGGGGTTATGTCTGGAAGACTTATTCTCTTTTCTACGGACAACACAGGCTGTCTAAACTTGATGACAAACTTGCAAACTATGGCATATCTAATAATTGTGACATACATTGGAAAAAAGTAGTAGAAAGAAAGCAATTTTAATTTTTAAATTGTAATTACATGAATTACATGTCTCACACATTAAGTTATTCATTATCACGTGTACTGCATGTGCAGCAAAATAGGCGTGGCTCATCTCAGCTGAACTTGTAAAAAGTCAACTTCATGCCTGGCTTATTCAGCAGGGCAGGGCGACTACACTACAGGTCAAAACTGAAAAGAAACATCAGTTAAAGAGGTCATAAGGACATGGCTACAGCGGCGGCAGTGCAACAGCCTCCATCCCTAGAAGAAGAAGAAATTGACGACGACTTTGTCTTGATAGAGCTTGTACTGGACGGGAGCCAGAGGGACAAGAGCACTCCCAAAGAGCCTGATAGAAGTAAAAAACAGAACCCAAAGTCTGGCCCACCTAAAGTTCCTGATAGTATACCTAATTTTGAGGATTATGAAGATTTTGTTGAAATTACAGTAGAGGAAGCAAATGTGAGTATCATGTGGTATCATGGCTTGTAACATTTTGTGTTTCTCTTAATAGTTACCAGAGTCCCGGTCGGAAGATAACAAGAGATCTCTTTATGGTGTTCGTTTGTTCCAGTATTCCCCAGAGAGCGAAGGAAATATATACATAACAAACGAAGAGCTGTAAATTTCCAATATCCTTCACTCCTTTTTTACTCTCCTTTCCTCTGTCTCTCTAATCACCAACTCAACTATCTCCATTCCACTTAACATTGTTATGTACATAGTTTAATGTTTAATATTTGTGTTGAGAACTTGAGCTTAACGACTTCACATGTATCGCTATTACTTGTGTATATATATATATAATTAACCTATTCATAGACAAGACTCTACCATTCTATTATATAACTTATTATTGCCATTGCTGTTATTGTTTCATTAGTGTTACATGTATGATGTATCATTGTTACATTTTCATTGTGTAATCTGGTACTCTGCACTCTACTTGCTATAACAATTGTTAACTAGAGCACTATGTGTGTACTATTGTTATAACAATGAATATGATTTAAAAACCATCTCCAAATATGGTAGAATAACATTGTATCAGTGTTCATATCTTGCCAAGCTTCCTTCGCAGGGATTTCATCCGCTTTCTCCATTTCCTCAACTTGTGTTTCTTCATTTTCTTTTTTCTTTTCTTTAAGACACTGCTGCAATCATAACCATTCACTGCCTGGGGTTGTGATGATGGCAATATTAATGGAAGGTTAAGTGACAGTTGGAAATTGGAGCCACACCCACTAGCCCTCAGTGGAGAAGAAAGCTGAAAAAATGAGCATTCCAACTTTTTAATTTCTCCACATGTCCTCGAACCAAAGCCACAAATCCCTAGTCTAAGAGGCCCATACAGCCTCTTACAGCAACTGAAGAGACGAGGAGCAGCCATGAATGAATTCGAGCTGAATGGCACACCACGTGGGCAATGGAGCCTACTGCGCATGCGCAGTGACAGCCCCTTCACGTTGTCTGGAAAGGTGAGGCCATTCTTCCCTGTCTTTTTAACTAATCTTTTATACCTTTTAGTAACAAAGCATGGCAGAGGGAGATGCAGATTTTGAAGGAGGCGATGCCGGAGCCAGTGAAACTTACCCACAGCAATGCTCTGCCCTGCGCAAGGGAGGGCATGTTGTTTTAAAGGGTAAACCCTGTAAAATAATGGAAATGTCTACTTCTAAGACCGGAAAGCACGGCCATGCAAAGGTATTGCTCTTAAAGATGACTCGTGATTTTTAAATAATGGTATCTTCCAGGTGCATATGGTGGGTGTTGATATATTTACTGGAAAGAAGTATGAAGATATATGTCCGTCCACGCACAATATGAATGTGCCTCATGTGAAAAGAGTTGATTATCAGGTACTGGAAGAAGTTTTGCCGTGTTTATTTGTGTGGGCTGGTTTGTGGTTGTGGGCGTGGTTCTCTTGCCATTAATTAATTAAAATAATTATGCATTGTAGTTAAGTTGTAAATTTTAATTCCGTTATGTTCATCAGTAGTAATGTTCATTCTCTTAATTCCCACTCTCCATAGCTAATTGATATTTCTGATGATGGTTTTCTTAGTCTAATGACGGATACTGGAGACCAAAAAGACGATGTTAAACTTCCAGAAGGTGACGAGGGTAAATCTATTAAGTCTCGTTTTGACAACGGTGATTCTTTCTTGGTCACTGTTGTGGTAAGCTGCGTTTTAATCAGATTTTTAAATCTTCTAGATTCTATGCAATTTGCCATGATTGCAACAACTTTTAATGTTATATATTTTTAGACCGCCATGGGGACAGAAGCAGTGATGGGGACCAAAAACATGAAAGAATAGTAACGACTGCTATAGAAGGATGGTTCCTTGGTTATCTCTAGTAGCTGTGCATTATAAATATATAATGTTTAATTATTTCTACTCAATTATTATTGTATAACTAGTTCTATTATTATTATTGTTGTTGATGCAAATCACTGTTTCCATCTTTCATCATATTATTGTTATTATTATTATTATTATTGTTAATAATGGTTGTTTTTGTGGTTAAAAGATGTTTGTTTCTGCTGGAAGAAATGGTAGTTTTAAAAATTGTTAGTTACGTCAAAATGGTGTATGAGAACTAAGAAGTCAGTAACTCCTATTATACCTATGCATAGTATCATAATGCTTGGCTAGTGGCTGTAAAGAAATTTTTTTGTATTTTAATCAAAAGCACAGGTCTCATCACACAAAAATTATTTGTTCCTGTCCTTTTATTTCTTGACTTGAGTCCCAGCAATCGCCAGTACCTTCTCACCAGCAGCTGTGTCTGATTTTTAAACAGAAATTGATTTTTTTGAAATAATAAAAGCACAAGTACCTGCATCCGATATTTTCTCAAATTGTGACAAAGCAGCTGTTGAATGTGCGGAGAGGAAATCCAGTTCTTCTGCCGTTAGCTAAAAAACAAAAAAATTTTCAATAGCGCCACAGTTTCAATTTTACCTTTTCTCCCAATTTTCTCAAAGCAACCAGTATTTCTACTTTCTGCTGCGTCAGAGTGTCTTCTGTTATCTTACCCATCTTTGCGTCTCTCTGCATCTAAAGTTAGTATCAAAAATAGGCGTGGCATTTAAAGGTATGGTCTCACGTCCGTGAGTCTTTGACGGAGCTGTCCGGGTTGCTTTTTGGCAAAGAGTCGAATAACTTCAGGAGTTTTGAAAGCGTCGCTAATTGCAGCCTGTATGGCCTAAAAACAAGACGGAAGGATCAAGATTATACATTTTAAACAATTTTCATGAATGATTGAACAATCCGCCAACATGAATGTGAACAGCTGTTGCAGACAGAAAATTGAATGTTCAATTGCAAAGCTATGACAACACATATTGCAAGCAGCTTGTATTTGATAAGCCACACCTACCAGTTGCATCCGATTGATTTCATTGACCAGTGTCATATCGCCAGACGTCAGTTTACTCAGTGACTCGTTAAACTCTTTTAACTGCTCCACTGTCTCTTGTCTCGTCTCTTCATACTCTGCAGCATCCATGTCATCTCTGGTTTTTGATAACTTTTAATATATTTTTTCTTAGTTTCAAGAGCTCACTTTGCTTCCTCCAAGTCTTCCAACTGGGCAACAAGACGGTCCAGCTGTTCCTCCAAATTTTGTTTCAGTTTTTGTGTCTCGCTCCGACCTCTAGAGCTCATTTTAGCCTATCTTTTTCAGGCTTTCTCTCTTATTGTCACGTGGGTGGGGCTGTTTATAATAGGCGTGGTTTTCACAGGCGTTAATAGGGCGGGGTTTTCGATGTGTTATAAAAGATGGCCGGCGACGGCTATCCATGCAGTTTTCGTTGCATTAGGTGCCGCCCGTAATCTGCTATTGCTCCTTTTGCTAACACTGCAGAGAGTCTTATCTTTTGTGTTCTGTCAAGCTACCAAGTTGTATAAACTTGTAGGTAAGCACCCCTATATGGTATGCAGCTATGCTGCTGCATACTGAGAACTGAACCCTATGTATTTTTCAATTTTTATGTTCCATATAACAGTCTTCAGTTTCATAAAGACAGCAAATATGGCCACTGCTGCTCTACCTAAAATTGATTATCTTCAGAAGATAAGCAGAAACACCATATTTAATGCCAGAACTAATCAGAAGGTATGGTAAATGATTTTGCAATCAAGACTTCCATCTTTCTTGTAGGATATACCAGTTGGAAGCCTCTGGGAAGATGGCCCTGTTGTTATCATGTTCCTGAGGCGTTTTGGATGACAATTGTGCAGGCTTGGTGCTGTGAAAATCAGCATCATAGAGGTATGAATGCATATGCATAAACTGCATGCTTGATTTACATTTAACTATGATATGTCTGCAAGTTTCATTAGCTTAAATAACATCTACTGACTTTCCTCTTTCCTTTTAATAGCCATTACTTTCTAAGCATGGCATAAAGGTGGTTGCGGTGGGATTGGAAATGTTGGGTGTGGAGGAATTCATTGAAAGGAAATTTTTTCCTGACAGTGTTGACATATATGTTGATGAGAAGAAGACTTGCTATCAATGTCTTGGTTTTAAGAGGTGAGAAACAACATATACATGTATATGCACTTAAAAAACTGTTAGAGAATATGCAGGCTTCAAAATGACCTAGTTAAATCATTTTTAACATAAACCTTTTAAAAAGACTTTTCTTAAAGCATTCTGCAAAATACAAATGTCTTTTGAAGGATAAACTTTATAGCTTTGACGCATTTCCACCACTGCATAAGGTTCTGTTACACCATCCTAAGAATTCTATTTTCAACAATGGTGTAATTGAATTTTTAGATCTGTATACAGCCATATTATGATCTATTGTATACAACAGGTTTACTCTTTTGAATGTCTTCAAGGCTCTAGTCAGCAGTGTTAGTAGGAAAGCTATTATGGAGGTGAGCAGCATGAACCGATACAGGCTATAACAGTATAACTTTGTTTAGGCAAGGAGGAACAAGATTGAAGGCAACATGCAAGGAGATGGTCTTCAGAATGGCGGCCTCATAATAGTCGGTAAAGGTTCTAAAATGCTATTGTTTCATAAGGAAGAGTATCCTGGAGAACATGTAGAGAATGATGTAATACTAAAAACACTAGAAGTGGACGAAACAACAGTGTAAGTGAGAGAGAAAGAGAGAGTGTGATACTGCAGTATATTATCAGTGCATTTGCTAATAGCTTATAAAAATGTTCTTTTTGTAGGGTATCAGCAGAAAAAGCTGATACTATGGCAAAAATGGAAGAAGAAGGACTCAATTGTGACAAGGCTTGCTTTGGTGATGATCCACCAACAGCACAAGCTAAAAAGAAGATGTTTGTTGCCAAAAAGAAAACATAAGCTCCTTGTAATTACGAGCGTAACTGTAATGTAATGTAGTACTAAAAATTAGATAATTTTATTTGCGATGATGGATAGAAATGAAGCGGATGTGGTCAACCTTTAGGTCTACATCTGCTGACGTTGCATCTAATATCCATCAATCACAACTGTAACGGCATCACTTAGAAATTATAATTACAAAAAACATATTCAACATGTCACGGCTCCGTAGTGAGCAGATTGAACGCAGCGCCTGTACTTTCCCAGTAGTCCAGGGAGAGGGCCAGCTGGTGGTTGCCAACGAGAACGACGTTCACTTAAAACATCAGGCGCAACATTCTAGTGGGCGTGTATCAAAGTCGTTAATACAATTAGTGCAACTAACAATGTTAATGCTCCTATTGCTCTTGTCAATGGTGAGGGTGTCCCCCTCTTCTATCAGAGCTATTGGCCCTCCATCGTAAGCTTCAGGTGTCACATGACCAATCATTATACCTATGAATATTAATAAGATAATTAAAATTTAATATATAAAGTACAATGTAAGTTTTTGGAGCTGTCTTTATTTACCGTGTGATGCACCGCTGAAACGACCATCGGTTACCAAAGCAACGGTTTTTCCTAGACCCGCTCCTACAAGTGCCGCTCCAGGGCTTAGCATTTCTGGCATACCAGGACTAGGAGATATAAATAATAATATTTAACTCTTTGCTTGTATGGTGTACCTTCCTTTAGGGCCTTCGTATCTGATGATTAGAACGTCGCCAGGTTTTATCTAATGGAGATAATCATAAAGGTGCAGTAATTGAGTAATGCTCACTTCTCCAGCCATTATAGCATCATAAGCTTTGTATTCGCCATCAAAGACTCGACACTATAACAAGAGGGAGAGAAAAAAGAGAGAGGAGGAAAAATTATTATTAAAATCATCATTATTAGCTTACAGGTCCAGTAAACGGCTTGTCAAATGACTTTCCACTTAGCTTAAATAAAGCACTCTCTGGACATAGAGAACCCTGTATTTATTTACTTTTTAAAATATAATGTATCTCATTTCTCTTCCCTTACCTTCATTACTATGATGTGATGACCAGGTTGAGCTAATGGATTACTCAAAGGGCGGACTACATCCTAATAAGAACAGCTGGTGGTGGTCTAACTATCATTCAAATCATCTCACTTGTTTTAGGTCAGCCAGTGATGGCGTCTCTGCTAAATTCTCGACAAGACTCTTCCCAGTTACTGTCATACAGTCTCCATGAAGCAAACCACCTGTCAGTAACTCTTTCTGAACAATCTTTTGCAAAAGATAAACTGTATTTATCTGAGCCTTAAGGAACTTACTGGCAGTCCACCAATGTCATGTAGATCGGACATATGATACTATGGAGGAATAGGCATGTGACTACTGATTATCTTTCTTACCTTCCCATGGGGTTTTAGATTAGCTAGAAGTGGGACCCTATCTCCGATGATGTTGAAATCTTCAATCTTCAAATCAACTCCAGCTCTAACCGAGAAAGAAACTTATAAGATTTAGTGTTTATCCTTACTCATGTGCCAGCGCAAGTAAATGCAACACTCCATTAGTAGAACCACCAAGAGCATACATAATGGTAACGGCATTTTCAAAAGCCTAAAAAAGGAGAGAAAGAGAGGAGTAGCATTAGCTATTCACTGTTGTCTCTCTCTTGCTTTTCTTGTCATTATTTGTCTAGCTGTCAGTCGATTTGTTAATAAATTAAAAACAGTGTCGACCACTTGACTGCACTGCCTTTGCTTCTCATCAGTGACCACGTTATCCCGAGATACAGCTGGACTGGAGCATGTTCCTATCATTAATAATTTAATTATTGTTACTCTCCATCGTTGTTGCTGCTTATACCTGGTAATGCCATTCCTAGAGCTTCTATAGCAGAACTCATTGTATTAGCCGTGAACATGCCACCTATGAAAAACCATCGCAATCATTTCAAGATCAGTTTAAACAAAAACTACGTCCACTTCTTAATCAATCCACCCACTCATTTAATTAAGTGCTTACCGCAAGATCCAGAGCCTGGCAGTGCGTGACACTCAATGGTGTGTAGTTCCTCCATGTCTATAATACCAGCACCATACGAACCAATGGCCTCCATTAATGTCTGTGCATCCCAAGCAACGTCTCTTCCTGGGCATTTACCCGGGAGAATTGTCCCTCCATATAGACTAACACCCACGGCATTAAGACGAGCAATAGGCATGACAACTCCAGGTACTGTAGTAAGAAGTAGGAGGAGCTTTAATAACTATTAATTAACCTGTTTTGTCACAGCCTCCAAGAGAAATGATTGCATCCTAAAAAAGTATAAAAATTAAATTTCTCCATTTTTGTATTTTTACCGCGAAATACGCTTGATGCATTATCTCAACACAGTCAGCAATCCAGTCTCTAGAAATCAATGAATACCTCATACCAATTGAGCCCTAATAATATAATAATAATAAAAACAACAATGCTTGTTTACATTAGTTTCTCCGTCGCTGACAACAGGGGTGTTGCAAATGAAGGCCACGCCTATAATTTACATTAAAGTTATAAAATTCGACTCTCTCACCTCCTTTCTTTTCCACTTCAGCAACAATCCAATCAGCTAAAACCCTAAAAAAAGAAAAGAGAGACATTATGTAATTCACATGATAATAATGCTTTACCTAAAGTGATTATTGCAAGGCAATGCGTTGCTGTAAGGAGATACAACAGTGATTATCGGCTTCGTAAAATCCTCATCCTACAAATCACATAATCTCATCCTCTAGTCACGTGATCTTAGCACCCAGTCACGTGACTGCTCACCTTAAATCCTGCTCCTCTGAGGTGTGCTCTGGCTGCAGTCTGAATGCAAAAATAATGAGCCCCACCCACACTTACTCCTTACTCTTTTAATCCATAAATGGTTGTCTTCTTTGCTGCCCGTTAATGCTACACTGTTTAACTGGAGGAAAGGAAAATGAGGCTCCAAAAATTAAAGACAATAATTATAATTTACCTTTAAACTTTTGGCCATGATGAATTAGCCCAAAACGGATTTTAGTAAATTTTTAGTATACTTTAAACACGTGTCATGTAGCACAGAGAAAGAGGTGTGGCTCAATTTTTACACCCACGCACACCTCAAAATGAAGGTTGTGTCTGGTGTTGTCTCAATCATTACAGGTCTTGTTACATGTCTGGCACTTTCTTATGTAAGTTGCATAGTTCAAAACTCACAACTCTTTTTTGCATTAGTTTGTTTTATTTCTCAACAATTGGCAACCAAGTCCTTCTTTGCCAAGTATTGATCACAAGCCCCAAGCCATTGCTTCACTGTTGCTAGTTCCTAGCTCACCAACAGCAAATAACATACTTCTTATGCTGCTCTTTACATTGCCACATACGTAAGAATTCACATGACATTGTATTGTATAGACTACCAATTAGTGAAACTGTATTACATGATGTGTCTGTCCTTATTATAGGTTAATAACATTTGAAAGTGTTAAAAGGCTGCTAATTAATTACTTGCTCTGCTCTGAAAAGAAGTATTACTTGCTTTTCTATTCGTTCTGGGCTTCAGTGTCTCTCCTATTTTTATATACATTCTGGAGTCCATCAACCAGTGAGGTTTGGTCTATCAGACTTAATTGGGCTGCATTAGCTGTGCATGCTCTTCAAGGTAGCTATGCTATAATTATCTAGTGTGCAGTTATATTTTTTCGTGATGATTAGGCATTTTCTTGATCTTGTATTTATATTCTCTTCTCTCGACGGAAATTCTTGGCAACTTTGGGCTTGTTTGGTTTGTGAAATCAACGCTCGGGTTGTCAAAAATAAAGTACGACAGTACCAAATTTTTATCACTTGTTGAATGCGCATTATTGTATGTATAGGAAAGAAAAGGGTGGAAAGGAGAACAAGCTAGTAATTAGTGGTATCTACGGTGTAGTTAGGCACCCATTGATGACCTGTACTATTGCTATGATGTGGCTGACGCCAACAATGGTAATAATAACTATTCTAGTTGCATTCAGTGTTTTTATTCTTCTCTAAGACTATAGGTCATCTCTTCCTAGCAGCTCTTTTTACTTTATACATAGTCCTAGCTGTTAGATTCTCTGAAGAACCAAAACTGATTAAAGAATACGGAATAGCCTATACTAACTATCAGAGGAAAGTCCCGTGTCAGTTAATACCTGGCATATACTGAATGAACTGATGGGTTTTTGTTTTTGCTTGTCACGGAATTTGTGACAATGAAACTAATTGATTTTTGCTTATCACAGATTTTGTGACAATGGTTTTTGCTTGTCACAGATTTCGTGACAATGCAACAAATGTGTTTACTATAAATTATTTATTTATTAAACCCAATAAAATTGGTGATTTATTATTCCAAAAATCATTATAAAAAATATTTCATATCAACATTCACTCCTATAGCATTCTGCAAATCATTTTTGTTGGGTTGTTGCTCTCCTTATAGCCCAAGAGAGCTCATAAGTCTTCGCTGCATCTTCGTAAGTCGATCTAATTAAACCATATTCGCTTTTTGATGAAACTGCTCTCATGAAAGCACTAATCTCCTCAAAATAGGTATCAACGCCAGGGAACGTCTCCACAGACTCCTCGATTGAACCACTCTTCCTTATTTTAAGCGTACACTGAGGGAGATAGGGATTGAGTAGTGATATGTATAGCCCATCACACCACATATCAATACCAGTCTCATATTGATGATCGTGGAGTAACAGGGTATGCGTTAGAGTCCCTATACCGCCATTCTTAAACCTCCAGACACACTGTGTGGCACACGGTGCCATTTTATCTTCAGGGATATCAGCATCTAGCACAACCTGTTAGAAAATAGCAATCATAGCAGAATATTAGATTCATATTAGGTAAATATTAGGTACATGTTTACAAAACAACAAAATACAAGTATACATAAGTATGTCCATTAGTATAGCCTTTAGTCCCTTACCTTTGGTATAGAAGTCAAGAATCCAGTATCAGTTGGATTAGCTGAAAAAGGAACATTATACCCTTTCACTGAGTCTAGCTCCACTTCTCCTCCAATATATCTCACCAGGTCACAGAAATGAGTTGCTTGTTCAATTATAGGGCCGCCAGAAAGCGCAGCGTTCCACCAAAAAACCTTCTTTAAATTCGAGCAAGTGCAGGAGTAGCGGGCATTGAGGGCCACAAGCGGTCGGCCATATTTCTTAATCTCCTCCTTTATCCTGATGATGGCTGGATGATAGCGGAACATGTATCCCACGCTAACCACACAATCCTTATCAGCAGCTGTCTTGGTGACTGCAGAAACGTATTCATTAAATTGCTCTGGAGGAATGACAGAGACAGGCTTCTCCACAAATAGATTGATCCCGCCATTTAAAAGCTGCAACTCGACATCATTGCCTTCTGAGAAACTGCCATGATGAATCGGAGGTACACCTAATAATAATAATAATAACAATAGTAATAATAACTGCCCACCCACTATAAATACAGGTAGGTTAAAGCTAAATTGAATTGTTCTTGCTTACCGATAAAGGCAGCTTTGATATTATTGTTCTCTTTCAATGCAGTAGCAATATCTCCATAAACCTTGCACCCCTTGTAGAGGTGGGAGGAGCTACCAGCGAGCTTCTCTTGGAGTATTTCGTCTGCTTTGTCGGTCAGTGGATCGATTATAGCAACCACTCGTATGCCTCCCAACTTTTCCAATCTTATAGAATGATTCCAAGGATTCTCCGTCCCTCCAAAATTAACGACTCCAGAGCCAACGAAGCAAATATCCACAGTGGGAGCTGCCGCCATCTTGCATTGGTCACGTGATATTTTTAACCCCTACATTAGAGTCCGCCATTTTTAAAAATGGAGGAAGGTGAAGAAGATATAAAGTGGACTCCAGAAATGGAGGTGGCTTTATTTAAGGCAATGCTGGATCACAAGCCAGTTGGTAAATTAATTTTAATTTATTGATTTCAAATCACTGAACTCTAAAAATAATAATATCAGCAATAAGGGATGTCAAAAATTAGCAATTTAGTTCATTATTCGTAATTATTAATGATACCATATAAAATAGGTGTGAACAAACACTGGCATATGCTCTGCATTCATCATCGTATGATAACTCAAGGAGGTGTGGTCATACCTACAAGACTCATTTGGAAGCATCTACAGTCTCTGTATGACCTAGCTGCTTTGGTACAAACGAATATTATATCAAAATTTTTGATTGTAAAGTGTCTCATTTTTAGGACGAAACGGAGGCCCATCCTGTGATATGTGAAGAGTTTTATCTTCCGTCTTATTTTTATCAGCAAGGTTAATATGACATTCACACAAAGCCTACTGTCAAAACTATACTATACAGTCTAATCTCCACATAAGGTCACCTTGAGATTAATACAGTCTCTATAATGTAATGTCCCAATTTGGTACTAAACTACACCTGAAATCACTTTTACACTAATAGTAAATTATTGCAGTGTATTATTATTCAAGCAGCAATGTTGCTATTAGTAATCTTTTTACTAGAAGAAGGAGTTGGGGATGGTGACCAATCTTCATCAAGAAAGAGACACCGTGTGTCATCAAGTCCATCTCCAGCTGCTTCCCCTCTCTCCGTCACTAAGAGAAAAAGAGCTCAGTGAGATTTCGATTGGGTTTGGGAGGAGCCTGTTACTATGACGACCCCCTTTGAAGACGAAAGCAATTTAATATTATTTCCACTATCTGACCCATCTGTTTGTGAATTTCAATTATAATTTAGAGAATTTTAAACAACAAACCTGTTACTCCTTCTAGTATAGAGGACAATTCAGGTGATTTGGGATCTGTGTATTCTATCCTAAAAATTAGAAAGGGGTGTGGCTATGGGTGGAGCCTATTAGTCTTACATGTCATCCAATAGTTTTTCAAGTTTGTTTGCCATAAAGTCGTTTCTTTTTTCATTTTTTCCACTCAAGGCCTTGGTATTTTTATCAGCAGTCACTACAGGCAAAGCTCCTACGGTTGCTTCCCTTAGCTTAGCCTTTTCATCGTCATCACTTTCACTGCTACTGGTCGCCATTTTATTAAAGAGGCGTGGCTTGTTTGAGTGATGTCATAAGGGCAGGGCTGCGGGTGCAGTGACGTCACTGACTGGTCATAAACGCACTTTTTGGAAAATCAAAGAAGAAAGAAGAAAAGAGATGTCTAGAGACAAAGATAGAGGACAGAAACTCCATGAAAAGCACCAGATGATACTAGCCAACATGCTACGGGAGGAGGTGAACAAGTATTGCGCGGACTGTCACGCTAAAGGTAGTTTTAAAAACCATTATTACCTTCACTGACCACCATTTTCTCTTCAGGACCCAGATGGGCCTCTTGGAACATTGGCATATTTATATGTATACGCTGTGCCGGTATTCACAGGAATTTAGGAGTCCATATATCTCGTGTCAAGTCTGTTAACCTTGACAGCTGGACACCAGAGCAGATCGAAGTAAGATATTCCCCTAGTATATTCCCCTAGTTGTAAGATATTTCTGTACCCTTTGCTCTTTATGCCAACTAGCCGTAACACAAATATTTATTATTTCTTGGCCTTTGACACAGACAAACAGTTGTAGTCTAAAATGATAACTGTTACTGAATGTCATTTGTACATGTACCTCCACCATCTTCCATTGTTTTGGCTATGAGTGATATTTAGAGTAGAAGTTCTTTGTGTAGGGCACAAAAGAACTTAAAAAATCAATCACCTGACTTTTACATGTGGATAAGTTGTAGCAATTGTGTATTCATTGTGACCCCATAAATGGAGAAAATGTTTCACAGCTCCCCCTGTGGAGATACACCTAGATTCATGTTTGAAAATATTGTAACACGTGTGCCTTTGTGACTTCAAAGCAATGACAGATTGAATTTGTCACTCACTAATAGAAAATGTCCCTTGAAAGCTACATGTACATGTTTATTTCTATTGTGCTATTTAAAATCTGAATATTATGATCAATTCATTCATGTGAAGCATAATTATACTATATCCCAGTTCAGTTTGGGACGGAAGTGGAGCAGCTGCGAAATGTAGTTACGTCACAAAAATGACGTATTTTAATTATATTCATAGAAGCATGGAGGCTGTGTTGTTTCACTCTTAAAACAGTCTTGCTGTTGCTGATAAGCAGTACAATAGCTGCTGGAGCCTACTAGTCTTCATAATGGCCATTATTATCAAAAGATCTGGCTCTGTTAGCTTTTTAAAAGAAGAATTATCAGTTTGGGCGCTCGACCACATGTTCTTATGTAAACTATGACGTAGATAAATTGTCATAAAACGTCATTTTGGTATGCCATTGGGTTTATAGGGAGAACCCGGTTCTCAGGGTTCCCAAGGGCTGAGAGACCCAAAATTTCACAGATTTTGATGGACTTTGGCGACTAAGAACCTGTAAAAGTTTCATCCTTATCCCACATTCCTATAGAAAGTTATTCCAGTTTTTCTTGTCCCAAACTCAACTGGGATATAGTATATTATTATTTATTTTTATTTATATTTTTAGTCTATTCAGACTAAGGGTAATGGTTACGCTAATGAAATATACGAAGCGTCACTTCCGTCAGGTTTTAGGAGACCACAAGACGACTAGTAAGTCACGTGACAGTCACATGATCACACTCATTCCTTTACACCTTTAGTGCCGTCGAAACTTTCATTCGTGCCAAGTACGAGCGAAAGCAGTACACAGCCAAGTCGTCTAGTAGTTCTTCGGCTCCTAAGGAAACCAAAGCTCCTTCAAAACCGGCAGAGCAAAGCTCTAGACTGACGACAGGCTCTGGGTCTTCTTCGTCTCGTGGAACCAGCCCATCACGACCAGTCGCTATCGAGCGACCATCTTCTAATAGCACAGCAAGTAGCTCTGTATCTAGAGCTAAACCAAGGAAACAGCCACAGCAAGAAGTAAATAGGATGTATATATTATGTATTACATGTACTTGGATGCTTGGTTGGTTAAGTGAGTTATCATCACTTTCTGATGCATGACAGGAAGTGATAATGGTGCTGATTGATGTTCCAATGATGTCAGTATGTACTTGTTGATTTTCCTTATAAGGATGTATAATAAGCATATCATTAACCTCTCCTTCCTCAGTATGTGTACATTATCTAACTTCAATGTCTACATTCCTTTCTCATAGTAATGGCAGACATTGATACACCTAGTATTTTATAATTTTTTTTTCAATTTTTAGTTATTAAGTTTTGATGCTAAATCAACCCCCAGTACTGCGACCACCACTCCTGCCCCTAACCCCACCCCCAACCCAACAGTTAATCTACTTACAGATGAGCCTTTAATCTCTGCCCCTAAGCAAGCAGATAATCCTCCTCCGCTAATGGGAGGGATGACTTCAAGCCCGGGTCCTTCCAGAGCTGTTAAAGATTCCATAATGTCACTGTATGGAGTGCAGCCTGGCTATACTGCATATGGTCAAACTGGGGGTAAGTAGGTGGAGATAATTCTGCATTTTTATAACATTCTCTGATACATATACATGTTTTTATGTTGTGTTGAAAG